>NC_067400.1:108784740-108979740 GCF_016432865.1 Antechinus flavipes | reverse complement strand
AGGAAAAAAAGTAAAGTTGTTTTTTTTTTTTAATTTTTTAACCAGAAGCAAGATTAAAAATACAAATAATCCCAAACTTCTACAAACCTTTTCAACCAAAACTTCCATCTGTAATACCTATTCGAGTTCTAGATATCATAGAACTTCCCCTGATTTTGGGAAAAACTGGTCTAGATTAAAGATTAAATTTCAGAAATTTTGAAGAATTCCCAAAACTTAGAAAAGAGGAAGTTTGACATAATAGAAATTTGAATTCTAGTCCAAATGTGCAACTACTGAGTGATTTCTGGACAATTATTCATCCTATTTAATCCTCATTTTCTTTATCTGGAAGATGAAGAATTTGAAGCAGATGAACTCTAAATTACCAAATAATGATAACATTCTATGACAAAGAGAAATCATAAACATTAATAAAATAGTAGAACATATGGTATCTATGTTTATATTTTATTAAAATCTTACTCTTTTTATATTACCAAAATGTTTGTCTTCCATTACAGAGCTGTCTGAGACCTTTATTTTTTGAAGCTAGCATAATATTGTAAAAATAATAATTTGTTGGTAGATCCTAGCCTAAATTATCTCCTCCCTTAACTAGACGTATGATGTTGAGATAGTAGCATTTTTTGTCTGGGTCTTATTTTCTTCTCTGTTGGTGTATTATATTAAATAATATTCTCCAAAAGAGAATAATACCATCTAGTAGATACTGCTTCAACTGAATATCAGAAAATGCAAAATTGATTTTAGGAATATTGGGTCTTGAAAAGATAACTGTTTTAGTGATGGCATTGTCAAATGGTAGTAAATATATAGAATATTGTTGCAATCCATTGATCTTATGACTTTTTTTTTTTTACCTAAAGAGCATTCTAGCACCTTTGTCTTTAAACAATTTTTTCCATTGACTTAATAATCAAAATTTTTACTTGTTACTCTTGTCTTTTTCCATTTATTTTTCATCCTGGCTATATTGATACTGGCATTGTACCAAAATTTAAAGTTAATCTGTTGTTTTCTGTTATTCGTCTTAATTTTTTCCCTGTATGCACTAAACAGATTTAATTTCATAAATAACCTTTTACCATGGAATAGGCATTTATTGTATTTTGTTTGATATCCAGACAAATAAGGACAATAAGTATACAAATTAAGTATTTGAAAAGACAATATACACTTGATGGTTTGTAAATTTTCTGATTTTGAGCCAAGTAAAGCACTGCTGTTTATTTCAATCCAAACTTTTATTTCTAAACAGCTATGTTTGGAAATATTATCTATGACCCCACCCCTGATTAAAGCAAAATTGTATATTTTAAATGACAAATATAGATGTGAACTAAATGTGTAGTGATATCTCTTATTTACTAACATAATTGAATTCCTAAGGAATAATGGTCACAATAATCCATCAAAAAGGGGGAAAGTAGTCTGTTTTTTTGTTTTGAATACCACCTGTTGTCTAATAAAATACACTTCCAATTACTAAATAATAAAGTAATAACTCACTGAAAACTTTAATCCAGCTAAATGACAAGCCAGTAAAATATAGTTTACAGTGAAGAAATTTAATGACTAAATGAATTTTCTAGTGGTCAATAATATCTATTACAAATTACAGAGTGGAACCTCTTATAGCAACTATTATTATAGTATAAATCCCTAAATAACTATAATATAAAATCTGAGCTCCAAAAAATGACAATAGTGCCACAAAACAAATTTTTGAATAATCATAGAATCCATCATAATAAATGTGATTTGGCATGTCTTACTCTTTCATAGAAGATATATCAAGTGAACTGGAGGCCTTCCTCTAGTTCTTTTAATATTTTTTGTGTACTAATAGAATCTTCAAATTTTATTTTGTATCCCTGAATCTCACTAAATAATCAACCTTTCTTCTATATTTATATTTATACATGTTTTTAGATATGAATTTTATGACTCCTCACATTGAAATCATCAATTTACAATAAATTATTTTAACCTAATATACTTTTATCCATTGTCATTTGGATTACTTGCATTTTTTAAAATGCAAGCATTTCATTATTTGCAATTATTTATACCACTACAAGAATAATGAGATTTTGTAATAGTGATGACTTGGTATTCTTGAAAGTGGGTCACAGTTTTCAAAATATGACAGACTTCCTTCTTCTTACTTAATTTTGGAATTTATCTGTTGCATATATCTAAGATATACATATTGGTGTTGAAAGTTTAGAATTCGCTTTATAAGGGGAGGTAAATAAATTGATATAAATTATGAAAAAAATCTTAATTTGAAGAAGTAGCTTAAGAAGAAAAGTCTGAGCATATAGAATTGTTGCATTTCAGGGTATTTTAATTATACTTCTATCTTTTCTTTGCTCTGTAAAGTACATAGGTCCACTTCTAGAAAAACCATTATAATTGCTGCCCAAAAAGGACTCTGATTTCAGGTCAGATTTATTAGGTAATGATAAGGGTATTAGAATATAAACTGCATTTGTAAGCATCACTTGACTAATGAATTAGAAATAAAGTATGTAGCCACTTGGGATGTTGAAATTTACCTTCTTGTTTTTCATACTACCGTAAAATCTGCTAAATTTAATATGAGCAAGAGATATTTGATTGTCTGAAATATGGTTATCACTTCCAAGCTTAGTATGTCATTAATATGCTTGGTTATCACTGAGAGTTACTTACAAGAATATCCTTGACATAGAAATATTAGATGAGGTTGTGAAAACATCCTATAGTGTTGTGTAACAGCAAAGTATATATTAAAGACAGAAAAGTCAAGATAAAATATTGTCTTTCAGGAGAGTAATCTCTAGTACTTTGACACCTGTAACAAATTGATCTATATACATATATTACATTTTTAAATACATTCATATATTATATATATATAATATAAAAAGTTGCAACTGTAATTTTGATGGGGAGACTACAGGGTGACAAAAATTAATATTATTCACTGATTATAAGCACAGCATATTGTTTTCCACTTTATAACCAGATTTTTATGCACTAGGCTTCTGATATTATAATACATCATTCCTGGTCCATGTGTTGGAATGATGATTTGAAATACAGTCATCTTACTTTCCGAATGTCTCTAGCATAATATTGGCAAGAATTTCACAATCAAGTCTAGTTTCTTGAGGGGAGACACTGATAACTACCCTTATAAGTAGTAGTTAGCATTTTGAATTTTTTTTTTATTTATATGTATTTATGGCTCGTGGATTTTGTTGGAAAGCAATGAGTCCTGCTAAATTAACACATTCTCGTTCTTCTTCCTTTCTCTCCTCCACAAATCTCTGTTTGAAGAATTTCTTCTGTTGAACATCAGTGGATTCTGAAAGTTTTAGAATATTTTGGGAAGAATAATATTCAAAGAGGAAATTAGTATACTCTTTGAGAAAATTCTTCTAAAGTATATTATGGTATTTTGACTAGATTAATTCATATTATTAAAAATTGTAGTAATGAAAACTAGCATTTATATAACTTTGCAAAAATTTATAAATCACGTTACAAAAACCTCATTTTATTCTCACACTAACCGTGGAATGTAGATATTATCCTTATTTTACAGATGAGGAAAGGAAGCTACTTCCCCAAAGTCACACAATTCTCCAGTTTCTGAGATTAGATTTGTACTTTCTTCCTGAGTCACCTTATCCACTGCCACCTAGTTGCCAAAGATCAGATACAAAAATACAGCTATTCTATATTAGAGACCTATTTGAATAGTGATTGTATTATAATTCCATCATTTTTGTGGCAATAAAGATAAAGATAGTTTAAGTTACAGTCCTTTGCCATATTATATAAAAGTTAACTTTCTTTGTTCTTTATTAATGTTTTGTCTTGATTACAATTGATTAGGCCTTTTTACAAACACAGCAAATGCAAAGGGAGGAAAAATAACAATGTATGTTAATATATATATTTATACACATATACTTTTATAGAAATCCAGAAGCATGAGAACACATTCAACATGTAGATCAATGGAATGAGAATAAAAAGAGAAAGAAACAAAAGTTAAATGTATTTGCTACACACTTTCATGAGAAAGGGCATAGTCTTAAAACCTGGGTGTGAATCTCTCTCCTGAGATTTCTAAAGTACATCACAGGAGGAAAATCAATTTCTTCCTGTGATCATCATTTTTCCCACATAAAATGGGAATAACAATATTTGTACTATCTAATAGACTTATGAGGAACATATGTTACTTAAATGTGAACAGTGAAGGTGGTGAGGAAAAATAGTGTTTTCCTAATACACATTACATGAGGGAATTGATCCTACTGTAAGTCTAATTCTGAAAAAAGAAAAGTATCTGATAAATTCTTGACTTACTTCACCCTAAATTTAATTACTAAGAAGGTGAAAATAATAAAGTAATTTGTTTGTACTTTTGCCTGAGGAATAACTGGATAAATAAGACAATTCTTGCTTCATGTAAATTTACATTTTGCCAATCTGTCTTTACTTAAAGAATTCAGAAAGTTATTCTTATCCCAAAAAAACCCACCTATATTACCTATTGTACAGGGCTATGCTCTCTCGAATTTCCTGACTTTGTTCTTGGTTCTCCACAGTCTCTTACCCCCAACTCACACCAAAACAAAACAAACAATAACAAAAAACATCTAAAAACAAAAAATGACCAAATATATTCAAGTGAAAACAAGAAGTAAAGTACAAAGAAACCATTACCTGGCTCTGAATGTAGGGCTTGAAGAAAGAAAAAACTTTTGCCACCTCCTTGTCTACAACCTGATCAGTCTTCCCTAGTTCTGTGCTTGGGTCCTGCAGTCTGGCCTTTTACACGTTCTTCCTCCTGCTCTCATTTCTCTGTTTCTACTCCCTATATATATATATCCTTGAATAGTGATTGCCTCTCATCATCCTCCCTTTCTTTCCCATGGCCAAGGGGAAATTCACATTAGGTTAAAAAAAATCACTTTATGTTGAGGTCTGCTGAAAAGTCCACTTACATAAAGTGAGAATTGTGTGAGAATCTTGAAAAAAGGGTGACGCTGTCATCCTAGAAATATTATAGATAAAATGAGTTAACAATTTAACAAAGTAATCTGACATAGTCTTTCATGATATCCTGGTGGATAAGATGAAGAATTGATTGTTGAGTGGTAATCAGTTAGTATGTTATCAAAGGGTGAGTGTTAATTAATCATTTTGGAAAGAAGGTCTTTATTATGCCATTGAGATCTACTTATAATCTTGTTTTCTTCAATATTTTAATCAATCATTTACATGAAAATATGAAAAGTGATTATCAGATCTTTAGCATCACACAGTTGATAGAGATAACTGACTTACTGGAGAGAGAATCTAGATTTCAAAGGGCTTGACAGGTTGCTATAATTGCTGAAATGAAAAAAAAAGTATTTTTAAAAGTCAACTTCAAAAGTTTAGTGTAGAACTTAAAACAAGACCTATATTGTGCAGTCATATACTGCATTAATAAAAGTATTCTGTCCAGAAAAAGAGAGATATTCTTAACTCCATTCAAACTCCATCTGGAATGCTATATACACTTTTGTATGTTCCATTTTTAACAAGAAAACTGTAACAGATTCAAAAGAGATTACTTATGATGATTCTTAATCTCTGACTCCTTTAGAGAATTAATGAATGAAGAAATTCAGTGTTTAGGCTGCAATATAGACTCTCTGGTGACAGTGGTATGAATATGTGTGTATGAAATAATAACTGTTTTCTAATATTTGAAAGCCTAACTATGTAATAAGATTAGAACTTCTTGATGGAATTCTAAAGAGCAAAACTAAGAACAAGACTAAAAGTTACAAGTATGTAAGTTTACACTCAAAGAAATGGATATCTTATCTTGGATAAGAGTATATCAAGAGTAGATGTGTAGGGGCTGCAATCTGCATCATTGGTAGAAAATCCTGATTTCATAAATGTATTTGAATAGATCAAGAAGATATCTAAACATTCAGTCTTGAGAAAATAAGGAGCCCAATCACTAGTAATTTTCATGCAGGTGATAATAGACAACCTATAATACTGACTTTACCTGGTTATTGTCAGAGAAGTGATGTTCAGACCTTAAAGTATCATGATTATCAATAATAATCAGAGAGGTTGTAGGGACTATACCTACTTTGGACTAGGGACTCAACTTCAAGATTTATTTTCTATCTTTTCCAACTCTAAGAAACTATTATGTTAATTTTACTATAGTATGACAAAGTTATAGAATTTTGGATACTCAAGTAATACTTAAATTTCACACACTTAAAATGTAATTTTAAACATGTAAAGTTTTATGTAATTTTATGTTTTTTATATATACAATTATAGTTGTATTATATGTATTACATAAAGCTATAATTATATGTTATAAAATGAAAAAAGCTATAAGATACAGAATTTCAGAATTGGAAAAAACTTGAGTAGCCACCTAGTACAAATTTGAATTAAAAATAATTCCCTAATGAATGTAAACTGCTTGCATTTTTGTTTTTCTTCCTGGATTATTTCTACCTTCTGAATACAATTCTTCCTGTACAACAAGAGAACTGTTCGGTTCTGCACACATATATTGTATCTAGAATATACTGTAACCTATTTAACATGTAAAGGACTGCTTGCCATCTGAGGGAGGGGGTGAAGAGAGGGAGGGGAAAAATCGGAACAGATGTGAATGCAAGGGATAATGTTGTAAAAAATTACCCTGGCATGGGTTCTATCAATAAAAAGTTATTAAAAAAAAAAAAAGAAAAAGAAAATAATTCCCACTGTCACTTTTAGTCAGACACCTCCAGAAAAGGAAAACTTGGTAAGTCAGGAAGCAGTAGATGGAGTGCTGGGCCTAGATGTCTAGAAGGTTCATTTTCAGTAGTTCAAATCTGGCTTCAAGGCATTCATTATCTATGTGACACTGGTAAATAACTCACTTCTGTTTTCCTCAGTTTCCTCATCTATAAAATAAAGAAAAATTGGTACCTCTTTCCAAGGTTGTTGTGAGGATAATAATTTTAAAGTACTTAGCACAGAACTAATATATAATAGTACATAGTAAGAGCAATGTAAATGTTAGCTATTATTATTATTAATAACAATAATAATAATATGCATGTATTCTAATTGGCACAGGTTAAAACAATGACAAATAAAACCATTAATTGAAATAGAAAATGTCTACAGGAACTAAATAAGTATGAAAGCATCGAATTTGTACAAATTAAAAATGAAATAAAAAAGAGCTCTCAAAAGGGAAAAAGAGTATCAGATGCACTGACAGAACTAAATTAAGAAAACTTATGTGTCTAACATGTATCATCAGTGTGTTTTTATCTCATTCATATTCATTCAAAACCCTTCATTACTCATATTAAATGCTTAGTATTTTTAGTAAACAATATCAACAACAAAAATGAGGAAGGGATAAAACATATCTTCTGTAACTTAAGTCTGGAGAGCAGGCAATATACACCCCTAGAATAATCTTTACATATTACTTTAAAATTGATTTAGGAAGAAAATCCATTTTAAAGTTTAGGAGAAATTCTCTTTCTTAATGTATGCCTATTTGTATCTGTCTAATGTTGGGAATATTTTCATTTTCTTAAAAAAATAGCCCATATGTTTGTTTGGGGCCTGGAGGGAACACACATATATGAAAAGTGACTTGATACAGTAGGTGCAATACTGAGTTCAAATTTTGATAAAGCTTAACAAATAAGTCATTGAAACTTTCTCTGCCTCAGTTTCCATCTATAAAATAAAGATAACAAGAATATTTACTTCACAGGGTTGCTATGAGTCAAATGAAAAATGTAGAACACTTGCCAAAGCTTAAAAAGTTACAAATGTCAGATTTTATCATTAAAATTTACCACCATCATGACTAGGAAAATGGATAAGATATCTTGAGACTGCTTTTTCTAAAATATTAGCATGTACAGTATCAGAGACTGCTGAGATTTTATAAATGGTTGGGAAGAATTGGAGGACTGCTTGGAATACAAGTATCTATAGCTATTATAACCATGAGAACAAGAATGAAGTGGAAAACTGTCCAATAATGTACATATCATAGGCTAGAGGGCAAAACAGAGAAAATGTTAATGGATTTCATACACTAAAAAAATCAACATCACTATTCTGATAAAAAGCGTATATACAGGCAAGGGTAGTTATATTCAGAGCTAATTTTAAAAATAGAGGAACATATGTTTCTATTTTCTGGTTCATCCTTGGACTTCACTTACCCATGTGAGTTCTTGTTATCTGATATTTCAAGCTGAAAAAAATTAGTTCTATCCCCCTTTTATTCTGATTTGTCTTTTGGCTACACCCATTTCTCAAGGGAATATTGAATAGTTATACCATAAAGGAAGGATCTAACAGAACTGTAATTCTTTACATAGCACTCTAACTTGTGGTTTATAAAAAGGCTAGGAAGATTAGAAAGCTCACAAAGAGTATAAAGAAGAGTTAAATAAGATAGAACAAATCATTCTGTTGATGAAATCTCCCTGCATTCACTCTGCTTAAAAAAAATCTTATTTGCTCTATATTACATCCTTCAGTGAAGCAAATCATAATTTTTATAGAGAGAGCTAGCATGGTAGCCCAAGTTCTGTCCTGGCTCTAATTCTCTGGTTACATACTTTTTGCCTTTCTCATTTTTGTTTTTCTTGCTATTACCTCCTACTCACAATTGGACCCTTCTTATCTAGAAAATATAAATAAATGGAAAACAGCTGGAGTAGACACTAGCTTTCATTCTATTGTTGTTATTCTTGTCCTCCACACATTGTTGAAGTGGTGGGGGTGGTGTTGAATTGAATAATTCTTCACATTTGAGTAAAATTGTCTTTTCCTTAGAAGTCCTTAATGAGGAAGTGTAGGATTTCAAAAAGAGGACATATCTAAAAATCTGAAGAGTAGATCAATAATCTAGTAGTGTCTTAGCCATTCTGTTAATTGAAATGCAAATATGAATGATATATATCTGGGCCAAAAATACAATAAAGTACTGCTATTTAAGATAAGTGTATGTTTATGGACATATTAATAATGCCAAATAAGAAGTAATGAAAGTATTTTCTATTCATCATCCTGAACATTATACATTATTCGATGAAAAATCTGTTAGTGATTGGGAGATAATTCATTCAGGATTGTTAGAAAAAAATTATCATGTAAATAAATATGATTATAGAGAAAATTACAATATAGCATCATGATAAAAATGCCTAATATCATTAGCATGGCATTATCTTTATAGGAAAATATTGAATTTAGCCATGCTAAATGTGTATTGCATATTATAGTTCAGTAGCATTTTCAGAACCTATTATTAACTGTCAGCTGTCACATTATATCAGTAAAATTTTAATTGCTTGTCAAGTATTATCATTTGTAATAGGACAATGGCCTAAGAAACCTACATGGATAACAAAATAAAGTCTGCCTAATATAACATTCAAATCATTTAAAATCTGAGTATTTTATGGGAAATTGGCATGTATGTATTACAAAAACTGAATTAAAGAAAACTATTTGGGAATCTTGGCTAACTAGAATTTTTTTTGGTATTTCATTTTTTGGGGGGAAGAACAAATGACAAGAAAACTACCTCATATAAGAAAAAATATTTATATAAATCATCTGTATGTATTGGTGGGGTCAGAATATAGTCAACTTTATTATATTTTTGCATGAGAAAAATGACATAGTATATTTTATTATGTAACTAATAATCCATAATTATAGTAAAGTATTAAGCCATCAGAAAATATATAGGAAATAGTGGGCTACACTTGGAGTTAGAAAGATCTGGGCTCAATTCCTACCTTAGACACAAGCTATGTGACTTTGGGAAAATCATTAAACTTCTTTGTGTCTTTGTAAACTCATTTATAAAATAATTTAGTGATCTTTAGTGTTTTCTTCAGTTTCCAATCTATGATCCTGTGATCTGACTACAGATCATGGAAGTGAACACATGCATTATAAAAATATTTAACACAATATGGATTAAGCTTTATTAGCTAATATTGGAACCTTAGCTGGTTATAATGATCTATCTGGATATGCTCAAAATTTACAATCCAGAAAGACCTTCTGGAGCAAAATAGGTAATCTAAGTCTATTTAAACTAAAAAATGGGCAAGAGAAGGAAGTCTGGCAACATGGAAATGGTAACAATCTGGACAGGTAGATAATTGGCAATGGGGGCAGAGCTACAATGGTGGTTCTAGTCATCTGACAGAAGCACAGTAGAAGGAATCTCCAGTGATTAGGCAGAGATAATTGCCAGCGGTCAATAGTTTCTTGAATTGAGCTCTAAAATCTGAATTCAAGTCTTGTTGGAATTGACCAGAATAAATTTGCACATAACACCTTCAGGAAGTGGTTATATAAAGAGAAATATAGGCCTTGGGGAAAAGGTATGTGATAGACCCAATCAAAATAGGTATATCGGTAGGTAGGTAGGTAGATAGATAGATAGATAGATAGATGTATAAGTAGGTAGATAGGTAGGTAGGTAGGAAGGAAGGAAAGAAGGTAGGAGGTAGGTAGGTAGATAGACAGATAAGCAAGTTACAAATTTGATCCTTGGTTATAAATATCTAGATAATAGCCTAGTTATCAAAACAAGAATACATGGTCAGAGTAGGATGAAGAGCAAGGCTAACTTAATATTGATATACCTAAATTACTGACCCCACTGTTTCTCCTGTAGAGACTGAATTGAATTCAATATCCAGTTAACGTATAGATAGGAATTAAGT
This sequence comes from Antechinus flavipes, assembly GCF_016432865.1. Classification (NCBI taxonomy): domain Eukaryota; kingdom Metazoa; phylum Chordata; class Mammalia; order Dasyuromorphia; family Dasyuridae; genus Antechinus; species Antechinus flavipes. Next base: position 108,968,932 of record NC_067400.1, on the reverse strand, counting down.
AATTCTAGATATGGGAACTATAAAAATATTGAAGAAAGGAGCCAAGAGATAATTACATAAAATTTTTTGTCTTACTTTTCAATTAATGAAAAAAATCCAATTCCATATGATTGATATTTATTGTATATATGGGTCATTATATTTAATTCTCTATAAATGTATATATTCAAATTTTGGTATGAACACATGTGTCCCTACATATGCTTCAAGGATTTGTGCTTGCCTTTTTGTGAGTTCTAACTTTCCTAAAATGGACTGCAAGTCTTGTATACTAAATAGTCTTACTGAGTGACTGGGGACAAAAATATCATTTTTTTGTGTGAATAAGTCCGTGGATAAACTTTCCTGAATCTGTTCATTCCATACGTCCAGTGAGAGGCAGTTTGTTACAGATCAAGGTGGAATCCTTTGTAGAATGGCAGAACCTGTTAGGGACGTTGTGTTTCATTGACATTGCCTTCAAGATCCAGGGTAACCTTCATGCCCCAAAGAGCATTATTAGAAGAGAATAAACAAATACACATACATACACAAACACACACCTTTTATTATGCCAGCTTTATATACCTAATATATAGCCATACATACATATCTGTGTTGCATAAACACACATTACTCTTCTTCGTTTTGTTATAAAATCTTTCTATAAATCATTTACTATGAATGCATATGCATTTAGGTAACTGCATTTTTTGTGGGGATGGGAGGAGTATGGTGAGTCATCTAATTTTCTTGTATCTCCCTAAGGAGAAAAAAAGAATGCCTTAGAGCAAGGCAGTTATGTATTTTAAATATTTAGAAACCCAAGCATCATTTTATAATTTTAGTCCCATATATGTATTAAGACAAATTGTTCCCTAGTTCTGCATCCATAAACATCACAAGAGACAGCATTAATAATCATTAAATATGTGCCTAAATAGAAAATGGAAACTAGTCTAATGGGGATTTTTACTTAAAAGAAGCCTGGAAGTGGCTAACACCTACTTTGAAAAGAATTCTCTTTGGAAGCTGTATAACAAACCTTAATAAGGAAAGTGTCTTTTCTCTTTGGTTCTTAGTGTTAATTTAGTATCTGTGACCTAAAAATATATTGAAATGGTGCTTTGCCTATTTAATATATGTTTGCCAGAAAGGTAGTAGATCAAATAAATTTAATTGTCACCATGTTTAGACTGAAAACATTCCAAGTATGACTTTATCACCTTGAATATTAATTTTCATTGTACCATTATGATTATATATATGTATGTATGTCTGTCTATTTATCCATCTATCTAAATCTATCTATATATCTATCAATCTATATTTAACTATCTATCTATCTATCTTCCAGGGAGCCTAGATTACAAGTGAGCATTCATTATTTCTTGCAACAGATTGGTAATGGATACAGAATGAAACCAAATGTAATGATGCTGGCTAGCCTTACCAAAAGGCATTTTTGAAATTAAACATGCAATCATATGTAGAAACGTGGTATTTTCTGTCTTTTTAACTACTTCATATACCCAAATGTCATATATCTTAGTGATTTTAGGAATTATATAGACTTTGTTTTGAAATCATGTGGTGGGTACCCAGGCCAAAAAGCTCTGAGTTTATGGTTCTAGAAGTACTAGAAGTTATTACCATTCTCTATAAAGGGATACATGCAGACATTTTAAAATAGGAGAGTAGAGAGGGGAGGTATGATGATATCATTTGAAATTGCTAAAATTTGAACATCAAAACATAAAAATTTGTTTTAAGAAAAAAGTACCCTACCCAGTTCAAAATCATCTCTGTTATCTTTTTGATTTTTTTCTTTGATCATGAACATGAACATTTAAAAAAATTATTAAAGTCCAAATGCTTGAGTTTTCCTAAATTTACTTACATGCAAAATTTACATAACCAAATGATTTACTTTGGAAGCATTGATTACAAGTTATTTTTTACAATATTTTTATATTTATATTATCATATTATTACAATTATTACAACACATTTTAAAATGCATATTTCTTCATACCAATTAGCAAGAAATGATTGTAGTTTTCTACTGTTATGCAAATAGCTCAGAAGAAACCATTTGAAACTTCATTACAAAAAGTCCATTCTCAATATTTTGAAATTATTTTAATGACCACATTTTTCAAAAGTAACTGTTAGTTATTATCAGTTTCTATGTCATTAAAATATCAAAAGAACATTCCATAACTAAGGGAACTAAATTTCTAGGAGATGAGAATCCTTAGCTTCCTTCAAAATTTAGCTCAAGTGCTCTTTTTTACAGCAAATCTCTTCTTTTCCCTCCCAGTTGTTAGGACTCTTACATAGAAGTTATTTTGTAATAGTTGTTTTTCATCAATGTCCAAATCTTTTTTTCATTAAATATTTTTATTTTCAAAAGATATGCATGGATATTTTTCAGCATTCACCCTTGCAAAACTTTGTGTTCCAAATTGTTTTCCTCCCTGTCCCCCATTCCATCCCCCAGATGGCAAGTGATCCAATATATGTTAAATATGTGCAATTCTTTTATATATATATACAAATAACATGTTGCACAAGAAAAATCAGATCAAAAAGGAAAAAAAAATGAGAAAGAAAACAAAATTCAAGCAAACAAAAATAAAAAGAATAAAAATACTATATTGTGATCCACATTCAGTTCCCACAGTCCTCTCTCTGGTTGCAGATGGAACTGGCCTGAATCATCTCATTGTTAAAGAGAACCACATCCATCAGAATGTTATCATCATATGATCTTGTTACCATGTACAATGATCTCCTGGTTCTGCTCAATTCACTTAGCATCAGTTCATGTAAGATGTACAACTCTTTATGACTCTGTGAATAGTATCATACCAATGTCCATGGAGTTTTCTTGACAAAGACACTGGAGTGGTTTGACATTTTCTTCTGACATTTTCTTGAGTGGATTAAGGCAAAAAGTGACTTGCACAGTATTACAAAGTAATTATCTTAAGTCTGATTTTAATTTAGGTCTTCCTGACTCCAAGTTCAGTGCTCTGTCCACTAAGCCACAAAGCTCTATTTTGCATATATTTCTTATTTAATAGTCTAAGAACAAATTATTTTGATCTCAATAGACAAATTTGAATTCCTTGAAATCTATAAACTGTTTCCTTTTCTCATCTTTCTCTTCTTTCTCCTTTTTGTTCTTAATATCTTTTTTCTCTTTTTTCCACCTTCCTCTTTTTCTTCTACAATCTCTAGAGTATAGTAGATAATTCATAAATAGTTATTTTAATAATAGGGAAATTCATTCATGGTAGAATAAGGCTTGAAGATAGTATATAGAGCAAAAATTCAATTCAACAATTATATCTCAAGTACCAGTTATTATAAAAGACATTCCACTAGGTGACAGAGATACAAAAGGTAAAAACAAAGATAAACAATGTGATAAAATCATTGATATCAATTTGGTTACATTTTTTATAATCTTCTTACAAATTTTATCACTTTAACTCAATTAAAGTGGTCAGATATCTAAGGTTATGTGGTTAAATGGGAGAAATAGGAAAAGTCCATGATGCTTCTCAGTGAAGAATAATTACATTCAAGTGTACTCTAACTACTCCTTATAATATGGTTCATTTATTTTCTGCTTTCAGTGACTCTGATTTCTCATATTTTTCCTCCTTTTATTTCACTACAGCTTTAATATTTGCCAATAATAAAATAATAGTAATTAGGTTTATTCAGCAATATTTGTGGCAATGTTAAAATAGCTTCAGAAAGCACCTATGTGCAGTTTTGGTAGGAATGGAAGGTATGAGTTCTGTTTGGTGATGAATTCTATATATCTTGTATTTGTTCTAATGATGAGTTGTAGTTTTATATTTATATTATCAATACTGTTTCACCTTTGCTCCTACTCTATGAATGAAAACAAAAGAAAAATGTGCTATGACATAGGAGCCTCTTTGTGTAATAGTAAAAAAACATAGTAGGGTTATGGTTTAGTCCCCTTAATACATGTGCATGCTTAGGATTTTTCAGAAGGCAAATGCATTTAGCCCACCTGTGAGGTGTGCCTTAATGGATCATTGTAGGATACCCTAGAGAATTTTAATGTACTTGTAATGTGCCTATGTATAAACTATTTTAAATTATTTTGTAAAAGTCACTTTAAAATTCTTTCAGCAGATTCTTCCTTCTTAGAAAATAGACTATTGGGAAAGGATAGGAAGAGAGGAGTGGTTTAAAAAAATAGAATGTATTCTGTTGAGATTAAATTTGATTTTGGAAAATATATGAAAAACTGAATATGCACTGATTGTTTCTAGGGTTCTGTCCTCAGTTCTGATTGCAGATCCTATTTAAGAATATTTGCCCTCTGTTTCCCTCAATGACTAAATTGTTTAGAACTTTTACTGGGCATTTTATTCCCAGTGCTTTTGTCTAGGAATTTTTGTCTGATGCTTTCCAGGAAGACGTACAACTTTAAATTAATTTACATTTAAAAATACACATAATAAAAATAAAATATTAAAGCATCTGAATGATGCTTTCAATTTAAGTTCTTAAACAATCAAAGGAGGTAAGCCACCTTCAAATGCTTAACAAGAACATTAACTGAGTATTTGAAAAAGCTAGAATCAGGAAACAAGAAAATTAAGAGGAGGGGGCAGAGAGAGAGGACCAGGAAATAGATGTGCTTTTATATATTAGCTAAAGCAAGGAATTCAGACGCTAAGCCAAATTTTCAAGAGAATATAACTTTTTGTAATATTCAACTCTAATAATAACACCTACACATTTTTAAACATACCTCTACACATTTTTAAACATGAGCTTTGATATTATCATAATGAGACATTGAAAATTAATCATCCACAATCAAATGTTTTATCAAATGTCATTACTTTAAATGTGACTCAAATTAAGTTAATGAAATAAAACAATTACTTGGAGCTTTGTCTTAAAGAATTTCTACTTGGTCCTTTTTTTTTTTTAATTGAAGGAGGATGGAAAGAGAATAACAATGGGGGAAAAATTAGGAAAAAGGTCTTTTCTTGGTATTTAAAGGAGAATGATCATTTACGAAGAGATGTAGTTTTGTGAACTAGTCTTGCAATCAAGAAGATTCAAGTTTAAGTCTTGACTCTAGCACATAATATATGTATGAAAATCAACAAATCACTTCTCAATCTCCTTGACAAGACTCTAAAATTTGCAGTTCTGAATTAGTGGAAAACTCTCCAATGCCAAAAAAAGAGATGTAGACTATTATCTAACCACAATCTTTATGTCAAACTGTTTTTGTAGATAAAGTTCAAGCAAAGTCATCAAATTAACTCGTGTTAATAAACCATGATCTATGATGCTCTCCAATGCCAATGCTTTGGACAGTTTTACCTTGGATTTTAATTGGGTGATGTCTTTTTCTGAAAGTCCACTGGAAAGTTAGTGTTCCATATAACTTTACCTACGATAGAGTGGAGTTCTGTCACAAAACATTATCACAAAAGGTCATTTTCAGACTATGCTTAGCATTACAATTGTTAAAATGAAAACCAAAGACTTACTTCTCAGAAATTTAACCAAAATTGAAAATGTTTATCTGCCCCATTCAAAGAAAAACACACTTATTTAAAAGCAACAGCTGCTTCTATTAGTAGGTCAGTGTCACTTTCATATTCTTGTCAAATTTATGACTTCTTTGGAATAATACCACCTATAAAAATTAATCAATAGCTCTTTAATTTAGATTTTGTTTTGTTTTGTTTTTTCTTTCCCCGTTTTTAAGTGAGGTAATTAAGGCATAATTAATTATCCAGTGGTTATATGGCAAAACAGTGGAAAAACTAAGATTAGAATTTGTCTTACAATTCCTTGGCCAATACGTTTTCTACTGAATCATTTTTTTTTAATATAGAAGAGGAAGAAATGGGGGGAAATGTCACTATGAAACAGATAAGTAACTGAGCCAAACTCTGTTCTCTAGTTGAATGCAGAACTGTTACCTATCAAATCAGCTGGTACATGCTTAATGTTTGAAAGCATTCTTGCAAGCTTTAGCTTCAGGCTTTAAATCTTTAAAAATTTACCAGACAATGTCAAGTACTTAAAACATGTACAATTTTCCCCCTGAAACCTAGCTCCAATTTATGGTATAGATCCTGCTTGCTAGTCAAATATCAGTACTGTACATTTATTTTAAAATAGTTTTCCCCAAGGTGATTAAACTATTGTTCCCTGGGTAACCCTGTCCAATTGTCTGGTTCTTGAATAACAATAACCATCACATTTTTTTACTATTAATAGTTATGCCTACATGCATATAGCTTGAGGATATGTGTTTAATACTCTATCTAATGAAGGATTTCTCCTGTATCATTTACATGCTCTTTCTTCAATGTGGCTAATCCTTTTATTGTCTTGATATTAATAATCTGAGACTTTTGAAATCATTCGGAACAGTGGTAGAATTGTCAGAGGATGACTTATTTAATGTTTATCCTCCAATTTGTCTGGATCAGCACCACTATAAATGCTGTAGACATGAGACTCAATTTGTAGCTGATAAACTGTTAATATACATTTTAAATATTAAAGAACATTCTGCCATTATCTAACAGGCACTGTGATTAGTGGTATTAGTGGGAAAAGTACTGAGTTTGTACACAGAGGATATAGGTTCTGTTTCTTATTAACTATAAGACCTTAGAAAAAGTCCTCCTGTCTAGGATTTAGTTTCCTCATTATAAAACTAAGGAGCTGGGCTAAACTTATCTATCTCAAACTACTATTCTCATTCAAAATCCTTCAAATACAATACCACACATATGGGAAACAACTGACAATTTCATTGTACCTGAGCACTCTTGTGAAACTTGAAGTCAGAACATTGTCCATTTTTGTCTATTCTGAGAAGGGAAAAGAAAATGTTCATTTTCTCAAATTTTTTTGGAAGTCTTCAGGAACTTCCTTTCAGTATACTTGAAAATTACTAACAGTTTTGGTGTCACTTATTAGTTCATCACTTGTCATTCTAACTCAAAACTCTTCAATCACAGATGGTTTCCTATTGTTCTTGGAATAAATTCCATATTATTTGTTTGGCATTAAGGCCCTTCACAATCTGGTGCTTATCTAAAGTCTTATCTAAACAAACCCGCCATTTATTCCTGCTGTCCCCTAACATAGCCATCTTCTTCTACCTCTTTGTCTTTGTTCATCAGAATCTTAATCCCTAAAATAAATTGACCTGTAGAAATCCTATCCATCCTTCAAAACATAGCTAAACTGTTACCATGTCCGTGAAGTCTTCTCTCTGCCCACTATTGGAAATAATCTTTTCTTCCCTCCTTGTGCTTCAGTGTTTTTTTTTTTTTTTTTTGCCTTTTTGATGGTACATTCCATGTTCTATTAGTTATTAATTGTTTACATGTTTATATCCCCTAATGGATTTTACAATCTTTCAGGACAGAGGCTTAAATCCTCTCATTATTCCTTCAGCACCAAGCACAGGTGCTTAGCAGACATTGAATAAATGTTTGTTGATTTTAATTAACAGAGTAGAAAGATTTTCACCTACTACAAAGGGGTAATTTTATTTTCCTGTGAACCCTGGTGTCTACAAAATATTAATAGATACAATATACCCAATCAAAGCTTCTTCTGATATAAGCATATGTTAAAGACATGGTACAGTTGAAAGCATAATGGGCTAAGCATCCAGATACTTGGTTTTCTTTGAATCTTAATTGACATGTTTTGTTTGCGGATCTCTAAGCCAGTCACTTCATTTCTCTAAACCTCAGTTAAGTTATAAAAGAAGGATGACCATGATTATCAACCCTACATCACAGACTTGTTAGGCAAAGATTTTTAAAGTTTCAAGAAGTATGTAAATGTGAGGGTTATTTTAAGTCATATTTCTTTTTTTTATTGCTATCTTTTGTTTTTACCATCACCTTCATTTCCAAATATGTCCTTCTACCATCTGTTCCATAGTTATCCCTTATAATGAATATTTAAGAATGAAGAGTAGAAAAAAAGTAGTTTAGAAGAACTAACCAATACATCATCCCTATCTGAAAGTATATATAATGTTCCATTCCCATATCCATACTCTTTCACCTCTGAAAAGAGGAAGGTGCATTTTGTGAACTATTGCAAAGATAACTTTCTTTTTTAACTTCAAGAACAGCTCCACGTTTCTGGCCATATTTTGCTTTATATTGTCAGAAATGGGCATGAAACCAAGGAGAACCCTTTTTTAAAAAATGGCTTATGTGAAAATATTGCCCATCAGGAACATAAAATGTGCTTTATCATGGGATTCAGGATTGTGACTGAATGAGTAAAGGAAATATGTGTTCATGAACAGGGAGATTTCTTTATAGTCAAAATCCTCTGGACATCAAGGTACCTCTCACCTGATTTCCTACTAACAGTAAACAAAAAAACAGTAAATGGATGTGTTTCTGATGTGCAATCAAGATTCCTGAGCAGAGCTGCCTTTGTGTATGTGTTCCTCTTGACTAATAGAATACTAACAAGATGTTTTCCAAAGGAAATCTGTGTATGAGAAAATTGCTTAGACATGCACAGTCCTTTTTCAAATGGTTGTCAGGCATTAGTCCTGAGGTTTGAGAACACATTAGTAAAATGGTTACTGAACTAATATCAAGGCAACAAAGCAATGCTGTGCATATGCTTACAGTAATATCATGATTATTGATGACATCATATTGCTTTAAAATTGAACTCAAATCAAATCATTCAAATGTCATAATCCGTGATGGAATATGTAGATATTTAGGTTTTAGCCTGATACTTCTGGGCTCACCTTTTATCCCTTTCTTTTGGAAAATGGACTATGAGGAAGAAAGCTATGAGGATTTTTGTTGTTTCCCTCTCTCATAATAGATTTAAAGACTTTTGGGGACCCTATTTGCATTTCTTTATTTGATTTGTGGTATTGTTAGTAATTTAATAGAAAGTATAGAGTAAGCACTTTTTCACTTATTAAAAGCAAAACTATTTGATTTATTTATAACAAAAGTTCAGTTCTGAAAATATTGTGTGTGTGTGTGTTTTTTTTTTTTCCTAAGGGTTGGAAATAATGAGTGAATTGTACATAATGGAAACAACATGGCTCATTTGAGGCATTTTAGTGTCCAGGGTGGAACAGTCTTTGACTGATTAAGTGGGCAGACTTTATTGACTACATTATTAAATATGAAATCTATTAAACTTAAGTACAACCTTTTCCCTTCCCCCCACCCCATGTTAACATCAGTGCAAGTGCCAGAGTAAAACTCATGACATTTAGAAAGGAGAGAGAATCAGATGAGATTTACCAGAAGGAGGATATATGAATAATTGAATAGGAACGTCTGTAACAATGCAGCTCCTTTAGATAAAGCTTGACAAAATATTTTTTTCCATTTTCTGATGGGGATAAGTTGCTGAGGGATGGCTCAATCAGTTTTTCCATAGGCACAGTAATCAGGATAATTTCCGAGGCTTCTTTCCAAGACCTGATTTATTTCACCCGCATCCCAAGGGGTCCACCACAAGATTGTTTTAGTCTTTTTGTTTACATTGGAAGGACTAAAAGTGTCACACTCACTTTGGTCTAACTCTCTGCCTAGGTCAGAGGAGTGATATCTTTTGAGTATGAGGGTAATTTATTCATTGCTCTACTTCTTCTCAAATGAAGGTTTTTCTCCTTTTTGACTTAGAATGCCCATGAGACCCCCTTAAGGCAGATCCAGAAAGCGTAGGTGAAAATTTCCTTCCCATCAGGAATGCCAGCTAAAGTACAGTCAGTGCAACAAAGTGGGATAAATTAGTTCCCTGACTCATAGTACCATTTTCATAACTGAATCATGGTTTCCTTTGGGGGCCAAGAAAAAATGTAGCTTTTTTTTTTTTTTTTGCCTGTTATTCTATCTATTACATTGTGGGTCTCTTCAGAGGTGTAAAGAACTGACCTTTATCCTGAAAATGGCAAACTGCCTCTTTGAGAGAGAGTCTACTGTTGCTTCTAAAGAGAAAGGCTTCTGTTTTACTCTTTTTGAAGAGTCTGCCATTGCTATCTTGGGGAAAGCACTTAGCACAAAGATGGGCGTTCCACAAGTCTCCAAGGTAGAGTCTCTTTCTTATGAGGGCATTAAGGTTCAGTGTCAGAGTTGCCAGAGGTGTTTCTTGCATACCAATATCTTTAGATAGATACCGAGTCCTTCACTGTCCTTGTTTACATTCTTAAAGTGAACTATTTCTTATGATGGAGAAAGTTTTCTGATGGATAGCCAAGGAATTTAAATCCCTTTATGTATTTTCAAATCGGCAACTAGTACCACCACGGCCTCCCCAGACTGCCTCTAGGTTAGCTTCTTGAGATGACAGGGTTAGATTAAATTCCTTTTTTTTTTTTAAATGGCAAAAATACCTACTAGGTACTTTCTAAAGTAAATAGGCCTTTCCCTCCATTGTAAAATGCAAAAGAAAAAAATAATCATAGGTTGCCACAAACTCAGCCACCCTTTAGTTTCATCTAACCCAGCCTAGAAAGGGTTTAAAAATAAAGTTAATGTCTGGTCTTAAGGCCACTCCTTTCTTGATATGTGGCCAAGAGTGATGCCAGAGAGTACTTGAATTGGTGGAGTATTTTTATTATATAGGCATTGACATTGATGGGAAATGGAAATTATTTACTCTGGGAACTCTGAATGTCTTACTGTTACACCATTTACATAATATTAAATGATTGGCACAGTAGCTGGTTTAGATGCCCTAGAGTTGCTTTTTGGTCCATGTCCTACTCCAGCCCGCCACTCTTAATATTTTCTTAAATGCAAGACCTGAAAAAAATCAGGTCACGTCTTAATGAAATTAGACTGGGGCAGGGAGGGGGCGGGGGGAGAGGGGAGACAGAATTTTACTAAAGCTTCAAATTGTAAGCATCCTGATCATATTGCTCTCCTTCAGGCTTCATGATGGTATAAAATGTGTTACAGATCCATTTCTCAGTAGTTGCATATGAGGAATGAATATAAAGCAATATGACTGATTTTTTAAAAAATAAATGTCCCAGTAGGCTTCATCTTCATCAAAAAGTAGTTGCTTTAGGAGAATACACACTGATTTCAATGATACTGTAATTGCTGAAGCCATTTTTGTAACTCTTCAGTTAAAACTGACTGCTTTTGGAGGTGTGTCCAACTGTTTAGAGACAACTACTTCCTTAGAGAGTCAGGAGGATGGTAATGGCATGTGCTGTCTACTTGAGGGGAATTCAAACAAAGCTAGAGTATGGGGCAGGACATACATAGACAATGTAAAAAAAATATCTATAGAATGATCATTTAATCTTGGTATGAGAAGGGAAATGAGATTGACTAGTTTAACCTATATTTGAAAAATAGTTAAATCTAAAATACATCTGGCAGCAGTCATTGATCATTTTGCTTGGAAGACCTCCATCAATGCAAGTCATTACACTATTGGATACCCCTAATGGTTAGGAAATTTTTCATTATATCAAGCATAAGTTTGACTTTTTTTTCTTCACTTTTACACAGTGGTTTTAATTCTTTCCTTTGTAGTTAAGTAGAATAAACCTTTCTTCCTTGTAAAATTCCTCTTCACACTTGAAGATATCTAATAAACAGCCTTTTCTTCTGTTAACTACATATCTTTAGTTATTTTAGTCAATCCTCCTATGGCACAAATACAAGGCCCTTTCCCATCCAGGTTGCTTTCTTCTGGACATTTTCTAATATATCACTATCCTTCCAAAATTAGGGTGCCTCAAACTGATCACAGTGCTTCAGATCAGATCAGATCAAAGTTTACTTTTATTATCATTTCTATCATCCTGGACACTCTGATTTCAATATAACTAATTTTTATTTTGTCTGACTTGCTGTCCACTAAGAACTCTACCTCTTTTTTAGATTATATATACTTTGGACACATTTCTCCAATTCAGAGCTTTTGAAATTATTTTTTTAAATTTAAGTATAAAACATAATTTAGCCTCTTAAATTTCATCTCAGTAGAGCTGACTTGGTGTTCTAGTTTATCAGGATATTTTGAATTTTGACTATTGTCCACTCTACTTCCTTTTTAGATTACATATACTTTGGATACATTTTCCCAATTTGGAACTTGTGAATTTTTTTTAATTTAAGTATAAAGCATAATTTATCTTTTTAAATTTCATCTTAAGGGAGCTGACTCAGTGTTCTAGTTTATCAAGATATTTTTGAATTTTTACTATTGTCCACTATATTAGCCATTCCTCCAAATTTTGTATCCTCTGAAAATTTGATAGGTATATCATCTATGCCTTTAAGCCATTCCTGTACTTAATAAATGCTTGCTGATTAATTGATAAAATATTTCAAAAATATTGACTCAAATACAATTTCTGAAGCACTCTCCTGGAGAACATTTCCAAGTTGGTTCCTAACCATTTGGATATGACTATTCGGCTTGTTCTTTGTCTTGAATTATATTGTTTTTTAGTTCATACTTCTTTATTTTTTTGACAAAAAACATAAACAAAAACATAAGAAGCTTGGTAAAATAATTGCCTTTAAGATAGATAAATTATACCTATAGTATTCATATTATATTTCATATATTCTTCATTCATATTCATATAATAATTCATATAATACACTATAGTATTTATATAATTCATATAATAGGAATTGTGTACAAAAAGATATAGATCAAGTTTAGGCTCTGTATTCTTTATAAAGTCATGATAGTTCTTTGTCATTTTTTTCTAGATGATTATTCACCATTTCTTTAATATGTTCTAGAATTGCCAATAACCAAGCCAAGGTCACTGGCCTATAGTTTGTCTTATTTTCTTCCCTTGTTAAAAAATTTAGACATTTGACCTTTATTAATCCTTCAGTATTTCTCCTTTTCTCTGCCATCTTTCAAAGAGCACTGGCAGGAGTAGTAATGTAGGAAACTTAATTACATTTTACTGTTCCTTTAGCCTGATCTAAGACTTTAATTCTTGCTACTTTCTATAGACTTTTAAAATTCTAATTTTGACCTTATTTCTCCTTTTAGATATTGTTTTCTGTCCCTGATGCTTTACCTCCTCTTTCACCTAAAAAAAAAAGAATATTTATGGTTGCTAACTCTTTCAGTGGGAGCAGCATGGAAACTTAAAACTATAAAAAGGCAATTCACTGCCAAAGAATTGCCATTTAACTTAACAGCCAATATTATGAATTGTTAGGATTTGAAAACTTTCTCCCATATCTCCAAATCAGGAAAGTTTTAATCAGTATCGTATAGCATACCTAGCATCAATCTGTGATAGGTCTAATGATTGACAATAGCAAAATAACATATTTATGAGCTGAAAAGAAAATCAGTTTTATTATTTTATGGTTACTGTGCCTCCTCTTCTTCTGTAAAACAACAACATATATAGAAATATTATCACCCCTCTTCATCACCTAAGTTATTGTCATCTTACTTGGCTGCAAATGACTTGTGGCTTTTTCCAAAAATCAAATCAACCTTAAAAAGATGGAGATTTGCCACTGGTGAGGATATTCAAAATAATATGCCCCAGGCTTTGAAAGCTTCTATGCAGTTACATCTCAAATATATTAGATAAGAAGCATGGAATCTATCTATTTTAGGTAAGGTGAGCAGAGTTTGTAAATATCTCTGGGCAAAACAAAAAGTATTAAGAAGCTAGTTGTGGGAAAAATAATACTTAAATTAATCTGGAGAAAACTTCAATTCATTTAGGGAAATAACAAGCATATTTCACAACCATGACTTTGGAAAGCTGTATTTTACTCAAAGAAATATATAGCTGTGAAATGTGACTACTTTAAAGTGTAATAAAACACAAGGACATTTTTCAACTTCAGATTACCAAATGCATCTATATGTGAGGAATACATTTAAATCAGTCCCATGCATTTCAAGTGTAGGATCTCTTCTGTAGGATCAATCATCCTCCTTTAGCTTTGTAGGATAATAGGGATGTCTGGCCCTCCTGTGGCCAGTGTTTGGTCATTCCTCAAAAAAAAAAAAAAAATGAACCCAATATAGGGAAGAAATGTTGAAGTTGTCTTTGGGTATTTTCACATTTTTTATTAGCATGCTAGAGAGAGAGATTTAACCTAATTTTTTCTTATCACCAGACATAATAGATATATATATATATATATATATAATATATATATATATATATATATATATATATATATGATTATAACTTGGGTAGAAGCTTTAAAAGAGGAAGGTAAATGTTGAACATGAAAAAAATGAGTCTATGAGGGGAAAGGAAGATAGTATCATAGATGGAGAAAGGGGTATACAAAGGAGAACTCAGGGAATCTGAACACAAACTTTGGCAATTTTAATTTGAGGTATTTATTGATAATAGTACATGTTCAGTAAAAGTCTCCAGCCTACAGGTAATAGTTTATAATTATTATCTCTTATATGGTATTTATTAAGAAAAGGAGATTCACAGAGAATGGAAAACTTTGTCATGTACATAAACCAAATTATTTTTTAAAAAACCCTGAATGGAACCTTTGAATCTTGAGCTCTAGTTCTTGCTTTGGTCAAATAATCATGTATAACATTTATTCATTATATCTGTTTAAGTACATACTATGAGCATATCTATTCCTTTTGGAGTATATTCCCTCCCTTCAAAGAATGGCATGGTTCTCATATGAGTGTTTAAAATTAGACATTTTGTGGTATCTAGAAAGTTATGAGAGTGATTTCCATATGTGGGTGTAGCTCTTGGTGAATTTTGAAGTATGATCAACATTTCAGTGTAGTATAGTTGGAAAAATAGTTTAAATGTTTTTCTCAAAGGATTTGCACAGTTTTTAATAATTATGAATTTGTCAGTGACAGACCTTTTTTTATGCTGATGATTTTCATCTCTACTTATCTAGCCCTAACTTCTCTCCTACATTTCTAACTGTACATAGGATATCTCAAACTGAATATTATTTAGACAGCATAACCATAGCATGTCTAAATTTAGTTTTAGGCACCAAGTCACTATATCAGATGTCAAATTGATCTTCTTGAAGTGTTAAATATGACCATATTCCCCCTTGTTCAACAACCTCATATTTAATAAGGTTCCTCATCAATTATAAATTCTCCAGTATTAAAACCTATATAACCCGGCTCCCTACTATGTTCCCAATCTTCTTACCTCTTATGTCTTACCATATATACACACATATACACATACATCATCATATATACTATATTCTGTGACCCATTTATACTGATATATATACACATATATATAATATATTTGTATATATACACACCCACCATATATACTCTATTCTATGATCCATTTAAACTAATATATATGTGTATATATATATATATATCATACATAAATACATACACATATATACACACATCATATATACCATATTCTATGACCCATTTATACTGAGATATATATATATATATATATATATATATATATATATATAATATATTTGTATACACACACCCCATATATATCATATTCTATGACCCATTTAAACGGATATAAATACTATATATACATATATATCATATATAAATACACATACACATATATACACACATCAAATATACCATATTCTATGACCCATTTATACTGATATATATATAATATATTTGTATACACACACCCCATATATACCATATTCTATGACCCATTTAAACTGATATAAATACTATATATACATATATATGTATGTATGTATACATACACACATACACACACATATATATACATATACCATATATACTATATTCTATAACCTATTTATACTGACCACCTTGTTGTTTGTCATACCATACATTATATATCCTAACTCTGGGCATTCTCATTAATAATTTCCCATGCCTAAAATTCTCATCTTCCATATCTCTGTCTTCTGACTTCCTTGGATTCTTTCAAGTTTCAGCTAAAAATTCTACCCTTCTGCAAGAAGCCTTTCCTCCACCCCATTAATCTTAGTGACTAACTGCTTTGTGGAAATGTAGATTTTATAAATAGGAATAAAAGCAGTTGAATAGATATAGATAATGCTGGTAGCTATATCAATGGCAAACTGGAAATGAAGAAGGACATACTGACATAATAGGCATTCCCAGTGAATTAAATAAAGAAGTTGTCAAAGTCTTTAATTGTGTCTAAAATAGACAGAGGTCATAGTTATATTCTAACCTCCAATGGGCATAGGGCTTGATGCATGCTGTGAGTATTGTTTTTTTGGTTGGAAATAAAATGTTAGATTACAGCTAAAATGATCCAAACAGTAAATTTGATTATTATTGTTTCCCCTTTTGCCTGTTTTGTCATTGCCTCTTGACATATTCATTCTAATAATTAGTGGTTATTTAGTTTTCCCTTACGGGTTTGTGAACTGTTCCCAACAGTGGGGCACTGACATGTCAAAACTATTGACTAAATAAGACTCAGCACAGTTTTTCATGTTCCCTTTGCTACAGATTGTATTTATGGAGTTCATTCAATCTCAGATAGTCACATCCATTAAGTCAAGTTTAAACAGAGTTATTTCAGTGTACTAAAAAAACTTAAAAAGAAATTTTATGTACTTTTATGGAATGTATTTTTATATCCAACTCGATGACTTCAGTAAGCATGAAGACCTAGCTTTGGAGAAATTAGGAATTGTGCTCCTTGCACCCTGTAGTTATTGTGAGGAAAAGCAGGTTGGTTAATGGATGAGCATTGACTTGGGTGTCAGGAGAATTGCATTTGCACTGAAGCTCCACAACTATGATAGCAAATTCTTAAATTGTGTTTGATAACACATTTTCACTTGATCAGAGGGACTAATTAATACTCATCTCCATGATTGTTTTCTAAGGCTCAGTTTGTTAAATCCTTGGGAGCTCCCAGTGCTTTTCTAAGTAAGGTCAAGAGAGATTATTCTTAATTACAGCAGCATTTATTAGGTATTTATCATAGTCTTCATTGTAGTTTAGTTCTTAATCTATTTGGCATCTACTATACTGAAGGCATTATAAGTTCCTTACACCTACTATAGGGTTTTACACTGAGTGAATGCAAAATAAATACTGTTGAATGAATAAATGACTAATTGGAATTGGAATGAATAACATCAGGATGTTATTATATAGAACAAATAAAGCATCTAAACTATTGGATTTTTTTCATTTTTCATTGGAATGTTTTGTATTGTGTAAATTGAATCACCATAGAAATTGAAGCATTCTCTTTATGTTGCTTTAAGAAACAGAGCAGGACTAAGAGATGACTATGGGTTAATAAAACATAACACAATATAATTTTAATGTTTTATAATAATGGCCCATCAAGACTCAGAGATTAGCACATTGTCAGCACTAATGAAATATTAAGGAAGCAATCAATCAAGGCATTGTTATAACCTAACAGTCCCTTGATTTATGATTTGTCTCAGAAAATCTGTCTGTAAGTCAATGTTCTGTATACTGAGTTTTTGCTATACACTCCCATTATAAAATTCATGGCATCTTCTAGTAATAGGCTTCAAGGAATGATATTTAGAATTTGAAGTAAGAAAGAATGATGTTTGGGAAAGTAGGATTTTAAGTTAGGAAAGAATAATGTTTAGGAAGATGGTAACAGAGGTAAAAAAGAAGTTAAGATAGAGGAAGGAAATTGTTTGTCTTTCTCATTGTAGTTCTCAACCATATATATTTGCTATCTGCTCTTTCATGTTTATGTAGCTTCCTAAGCAGCACAGGATATTATAATTTCAGAGGTCCTATTTCAGGAGACAGAATTCAATTTAATCCAACAAGCAATAATTGTTTGTACTTTTCCCAAACAGATTATTATTCTATAGATCCTAAGGGAAACAGAATTTATGGAATTTTGGTTCTTGACTTCATAGAGTGTATAACCTAATAAAAGATCACCATAATGCAAAACTAGTATCTGCAGCAATAGCCATTGTTGGTTTTGGAGATAGAAATTAGGAAATGAAAAGTTGTGGTATTTTAGTTGATCTTTAAAAGTAGATAGAATTTCAAGAGATGAAGAGAATAGGAGCATATTCTAAGGCTAGTGAACTAGGAATATTTGGACCATATCTGGAGTAGAAAATATTCTCTTTGGATCCTGGGTCCAATAGGAGAAAGAAAGTAGCATGAGACTAGATTGGAAAGGTAGAGTAAAGAGTTTGAGGAAAATCTTGAATGCATAATTCAGGTGGTTTACTTTGAGGGGCTGTAGGAAGATAGTAACAACAGGAATAAAGGAGACATATAAGAGATTTGCTTCTGCAGAATCAAGAGAACTTGATGATCAATTGTTTGTGACAGGTGAGGAAAAAGGAAGAGTCAAAATCTAAAAGCAAGTCTTTGAATATGGGAAACTCAGTGGAACTACTGACAAAAATAATAAAGTCTGAGAAAGGGGTAGAGTTAAAAGAAAAAATTTGGGACCCATTGAGGTTTAGTAACAAAAAATGTATTTTTGAACTTTTCAAGAAAAAAGGGGAAATTAAATATCTTCTAGTCCAATATTCTTCATTTATAGAAGTATAATACTGAGTTCATAGAAGTTAATGTCTTGATGATTATTACACAGGTAGTGAGTAGCAGATCCGGAATGCAAACTTAATACTGATTGATGGGGTTCTAGTGGCAGTCAGAGAGTGGTAGAAATCCCCTTTTGGTTGATACAGGTCCTTCATGAAAGAATTTATAAACCCGAAGTTTTAGGTGGCAAAAATGGAAGTTTATTGTTGGATGAAAAGTTAGTTTTGCTAAGAGACTGACTTCCTAGTGGTAAAGTTCTATTAGGGAAATGGAGACTGGCACTGAGAAGAGAATGTTTTCCTAGTGAGCAGGGTCCTGACAAATAGCTATACCAAGGGACAAGACATAATCCTTCTTTGGACATTCTGCATAGAAGTGAGTTGGAATCTTGAGGCTCCAGGTCAAGTTAAAAATAAAGCCAAAGTCCCCAGGCCTAGAGATCCAATTGAATGGAAATCACTTTTTGAAAACCTCTGGAATTTGGAATGTCCTGAAAAGGGTCTGCAATTCTTCCAAAAATCAATGGAGTGATTTGCCTTAGAAAAGGCCAGCCTGAGAAACACAGACTTCACAGACCCTGGGAGACTATGATTTCTCAGATCAAAAGGGGACACAATTTTGGAGTGATAATTTTACAGATTAAAGGGAACACAATTTCACAACCCCGTCACTGATGAATCTAAATTCAGCCTTTCTAATGAATCCCAATATAGGAAAAATAACACCTTCATAGACATTCACAAAGGTCCAAATGGCCAAATTATAGCATGATGGTTCTTCTATCTTTATGATAGCTATTTATGTTCAATTAGAGAATGGCATTCTGACAAGTGATCACCCAAAAAGTAGCAAAAAGGGAAATATATTTGGTTTGTTATTTATCTGGTATTTTTTTAGTGAAATGCTCCATAAAATTGATATTCATGTAAAAAGGAAAAAGACCCTTTTTATACATGTTATTTGGATATACTATGCAATTGTTGCATAAAAATTATAATAATTATCCATTTTTCAAATAGTAAACTATTACATGAAATTGGAGGAAAAAATAATTTCTGCAGATCAATTCAGTTAGCATTCATTTATTGGAAGGTGTAATTCAATCACCCATGCTCTTAGGATAATAGTATATCTGCTATCTAGAAGGGAGGAAAACCCTCCCATCTAGGGGTTTACTCCCTAATTTAGTAGGGGGCGGACCACTGACTTTGGAGGCATAGGACCTATGTTCAAAATCTGGCTCTGATTCTTACTACCTAAGTGATCTTGAGCAAGTCACTTAATCTCTCTGATTCTCAGTTTTCTCATTGTAAAAAGAAAGGTTTGGAACAACTATCTGAAGTTCCTTTTAGTTCTACAATTCTATAACTGATTGTCACTCATGGTGTGAGGAGGACCTGGGAAAGACATAGTTTAGATTCTTACCACAAACTAATCATGAATAGACAAAATACTACAAAAGGAGGAAAAAAATAACATGTTTGCCTTTAGAGGTGTTTCTTTTAAATAGGACCTTGAAAACAAAACAGGGAGGATTTTAATAGAGGGAGATTTGAGAAGAAGACATCTCTGGAGCAGAAAAACCACAGAGATTAAAAGCAGAAGCCCCATTTCATTGGTGTAGGTGGAAGAAAGTCATATAAAATATTTACTAGCCATCTAGAATAGCATATAGTACACAAGACCTCTGAGAAAATTTCTTAATTGTTCTCTGGAAATATCTCTTAAAGGATTTACTTTTTTCTGTCAATATTACTAATAGAATATGAAACTGACAGTCTTTTTTTAGTATATTTTGTGCCATCACACTCCATTGTCAATTTAGAAGAATTCTTTTAAATGCTTTCACATTTCAGTTCCTGTAAATTTCCATTAAAATTCCATGTATTTTTATATACTTCCATCCCTTATATGTAGGTGACTTTTCCAATTTCATTCTCTTACAGTAATTTCCTGAGTAGTTTTGCAATTTGATATACATCTCCACATAGGGTTATTGTGAGTTGTCAAGTTTTGCTGCTTCATTCATTTTTCCATTTTTATGTTTTCTATAAGTATGCTTGATGTAGTCAGGAATTTTGCTTACCATTCACTGTAGTGTTCAGTATTTTTTTAAAATTTAAATATTAGTTGAACTATTTCTAGAAATAGGTACTTTGGAGTAAAATATCAAAGAAAGGAAATTCCTCTGTTGACAGCATACAATTTAAGAGCATTTCTCAAATACTTCCTATTCCTTTGTTATTCTTGTAGTTTTAAGTTCTTTGAGCAAAGGTACAAGGCTTCATATTCAAAGAGTAATAGAAGAATCAAAAGTGAATTTCTATTGGTTTAGTGCAGTTATTCTTTGAAAAATAGCTGGTTGGGAAAAGTAGAGTTTCCTTAAGTCCATCCAATATTTCAGTTCAGATAAGAGGAACTCTCTTTTGGGGGTGGGGTGAGGGGGTTATAGTCATAGTATTTTAAAGCTTTAAAAACTGTGCTATTAATATTAGAAGAATAAAGAGCACATGGAAGATAAGAGAGAAATTATCTGGTTGTATTCTTTTAAACAGACCTCAGCTCCTTGTCGAAGTTTATCATTTTATGAGAGCTAATATTTTCAGCTATTTCCCACTAATATATTCTAATCCTAGTGAAGGTGATCAGTCCTGAACAAAATATCAACAAACTTCTTGAGTAGAGAATAAAAATGATTTTGCTTACAATTATGATGTACCAGAATGAGAAAGAAATTACATGTGCCCCTCTAATAAGAGAATATGAATTCAGTGTATTTTTAAAAGTTATTTTCAGTAAAATGACATCCTGAATGAATTAAGAGGTTATAGATTCCCATAAAGGAATAATGAACATTTCTTGATTTTATGGGGTTTTTTGTTAAATTTTCAGTCTTCCAATGTAAAGGAGAGTTTTAGTTGTTGCCCTGTGTTTTTAGACACCACTTAGCAGCATGAATAATATTTGTCATAATCTGAGTTTAAATATATTATAATTACCTGTTATCATTTAGAAGGCTACAAAGAAGCCACATACATGTCTTTCTGTTAACCTTTTCTCTCAAAATTCATGACTAATGTAAATTATGAATTTGCTTAATATATTTTAAATGTTTTAAATATGAAAAACTGAGAGACATGGATCCTTTTACAACAGATGAAAGAAATTCATATACAGAAAAGCAGGATACAAAATCGCTTGTAGGAATGATAATAATTCACATTTAAATGCTATTTTAAAATTTTATGAAATATTTTTCCTCATAACAATTCTAAAAGGTACATAATACAGAAAATAGAGGTTCAGAGAACTTAGTTGAGTAGTTATATATTTATGTCTTGGAGTTGGAACTCAGGACTCGTTATTCTGCTCTTCCATGACATACTATATATCCCCTGAAACTTATATCCCCAAAGAGAATTCAAGCTCCCAAATACTATTTCTATAAATTAATGAAAGATCATAAGCAACTTTAAATGTTTTAAAGATATATTGTAAAACTGATTAATTTAAAATTTTAATAATGTCTCTAAAAACTTATAGTGTGATGGAAATTTCTATTTGTGATGCAGAACAATTAAAAAAATGAAACCTTGATGTCAGTGCAAGATGTTGTATTGCATATACAGTGTTGGAGAAACCAAGTTATACAGAAAGTATGATTAGTTGATGTGAAATTATAAATGGTTTTTTAAAATTTTTAATATTTTCAAATTTTCTGTGAGTTTTTTTTTCTTTCAAATGATTGTAATTTCAATTCCCAAATGATACATGTTCATTGAAGAGGTATATATTTGTAATGCCAATTTGAATTTTATTCTATTAGCCAATGAGGTAAAAGACAACAGAAATGTTAAAGTATAAGTGACACATCTTTTTATTAAAATATTACTTGCTTTTTAGGAACTGAATTTTGGAGATATGCCGAAGTACTTGTGGGAGATTTGGGTACCTGAAAAACCATGGGTGGTAAGATATCAGATCAATTTAAAGAAAAAAATTAAAAAAAAATTCATAAAAGCAAACAATGTATTTTTTAAAAAGTTAGATACTCAGGGACCAATCACCTTTAATTACAAAATATCATAGCATTAAAACCATAGGTATAACACTAAATTTGATTATGATCACTGAGAAAGAAAAGATAGAATTCTAAAACTTTTTTTAAAAAACATTTTATTCCATTTACTTGCCAAGACAATGTTAGCATTCATTTTTTACAAGATTTTTTGTTCCAAATTTTTTCCCTCTCTCCTTCCTCTCTTCTTACAAAAATAGTAGGTTATAGGTTACTCATATATGCTATTATTAAAAAAATATTTCTATATTAGTCATGGTTGTGAAAGAGAAAACAGATTTTTAAAAGGGGAAAAACCACAAAAATAATAAAGTAAGTGAAAAAATGGACATCAATTTGCATTCAGGGTCCATCAGTTCTTTATCTCTGGAATAGTATTTTCCCTGGTGAGTCCATTGTATTTGTCTTGAATCATTGTGTTACTGAGAAGAACTTCATAGTTGATCATCATACAATGTTACTGATACTGTGTTATAATGATTTTATGGTTCTACTCATTTCACACTGGATCAATTTGTATAAGTTTTTCCAGATTTTTCTGGTTTCTTCCTGTTCATCATTTCTTATTGCACAATAGTATTTTATTAGATTCATGTATCATAGTTTGTTCAACCATTCCCCAACCAAGGCACATCACCTTAATTTCTCATACTTTGATACCAACAGAAAGAGTTGCTATGACTCCCTTTGCACATATAGATCCTTTACCATTTTTATATGATTTCTTTGGTTTATAGAATTACTAGTAATATTTCTGAGTCAAAGAGTATGCACAGTTTGGTCACCTGTTAATCATAGTTTCAAATCGCTTTCCAGAATAGTTATATCAGTTCAGTATGAGACCAACAACAATGATTCATTAGTGTCTTAATGTCCCACCATCCTCTGTAACACTTATCTTTTTTCTTTTTGTTCCATCTTAGCCAATCTGATAGGTGTGAGATAGAACCTTTGAATTGAGTTAATTTACATTTCCTTAATAAAATGCGATTTTTAACATTTAGTTATCTTTGATTTCTTCAAATGAAAACTACCTATTCATATCCTTTGACCATTTACCAACTGGAGAGTAGAATGTGGTCTTATAAATTTGACTCAGATCTCTCTCTCTCTCTCTCTCTCTCTCTCTCTCTCTCTCTCACTCTCACTCTCTCTCTCTCTCTCATATATATATATGAAATGAGGCCTTTGGTAGAGAAATTTGGTATAAAGATTTCTACTTTCCTTCTAATCTTAGTTGTAGTGGTTTGGTTTGTACAAAAGCTTTTTGATTTATTAGGGTTAAAATTATCTAACCATATCTTATAATGCTTTCTAGCACTTGTTTAGTCATGAATTCTTTCCCTCTCCATATATTGGACAGGTAAACTATTTCTTGTACTCATCCATTTTGACTTTATTTTAACATATGCTGTGAGCTATTGGTTGATATCTGATTTGTGTCCTATTATTCTCCATTTTTCCCAGCAGATATTGTCAAAGAGTGAATTTTTATCCCAAAAGCTGGGGTATTTTAATGATCACTGCTTTATAATATAGTTTGAGATTTGTTATTGCTAGGTTACCTTCTTTTGTATTTTTTTCCATTTCTTCCCTTAATATTCTGTTCTTCCAGATGAATTTTGTTGTTATATTTTCTAGCTCTATCAAATAATTTTTGGTAGTTTAGTATTACACTAGATAAAAAAAAATGTGTTTAGGCAGAATTGTCATTTTTATTATACTGTCTCAATCTACCCATGATTAATTATCAATTAATATTTATTCCAAGTATTTATATCTCACTTTTTTTTGAGTGAAAACTGTTTTGTTAATTGTGTTCATTTAGTTCCGGTATTTGTCTTTACAGATAGACTTCCAAGTATTTTATTTTGTTTAGTTAATTTGAATGGAATGTCTTTTGTTTCTGGACTTTGTTGATCATATACAGAAATGCTGGTGATTTATGTGTATTTATAGTATATCCTGAAACACTTATAAAGTTGTTAATAATTTCAAGTAGTTTTTTTAGTTGATTCTCTAGGGTTCTCTAATTTTACAATCATATTACCTGTAATGAGTGATAATTTTGTTTCTTCTTTGCCTATTCTAATTCCTTCAATTTCCTTTTTTTCTCTTATTGCAGCAACTGAATTTCCAGTACTATATTCAATAATAGTGGCGATAATGTGCATTTTTGTTTTGTCTTGATCTTACTAGGAAGGCTCTGGTTTATTATTATTACTGATGCTTGCTGATGGTTTTGGATAGATGCTGCTTATCATTTTAAGGAACACTTTTTATTCCTATGCTCTCTAGTGTTTTTAAGAGGAATAGGTACTATATTTTGTCAAAAGTTTTTTCAGCATCTATTGAGATAATCATATGATTTGTTGGTTTGGTTTATTGATAAAGTGGGTTATGTTGATAGTTCTAATTAAACAAACCCCTTATTCTTGGTAACCCACTGGTCATAATGTATTATCCTGACAATATATTGCAGTAATTCTGTTTCCTGTATTTTGTTCAGAATTTTTACATTGATAATCATTAGGGAAATTGGGTTTTTTAATTTCTTTCTCTACTTTAACTCGTTCCAGTTTAGCTATCAGCACCATATTTACATCATAAAAGAAGTTTGGTAGGATTCATTCTTTACCTATTTTCCATTTTATCTAGTAATAGAATTAATTATTCTTTAAACGTTTGGTGGAAAACAACTATGAACCTATCTAATCTTAGCGTCTTTTTTTCTTCTTTTTCTTGAAAAATTCCTTAATTTCTTAATTTCCTTTTTTCTAAAATGGGATTATTTAAGTATTTTGTTTCCTGATATTTTAATCTAGGTAATTTATATTTCTATAAACTTTGATTTTGCTCAGATTCCCAGATTTATTGGTGTATAATTAAGCAAAATTTTCCTAATGATTCCATTCATTTTGTCTTTATTAGTAGTGATTTCACCCTTTTCATTTTCACTACTACACATTTGGTTTTCTTCTTTTTTTTTTTTACATCAAATTAACAAATGGCTTATTATTTTTCATAAAATAATTTCTCAATTTATTTATAAGCTCAATAGGATTTTTTATTTTTAGTATTATTAATCTTGTTTTTAATTATTAGGATTTCCAATTTGGTGTTCAAATGGGGGTTTTTCATTTGTTTTTTCTAGTTTTTGTTTGTTTGTTTTAGTTTCATGCTCAATTTATTATTTGTTTTTGTTAATGCAAGAATTAAGAGAAATAAAATTTCTGCAAAAACTGCTTTGGCTGCATACTTAATTTTGATATGTTGACTCATTGTCATTCTTTTTAATAAAATTAATGATGGTTTCTGTGATTTGTTGTTTGACCCACTTATTCTTTAGTATGAGATTATTTAGTTTCCAATTAATTTTAATCTATTTTTCTACTGTTCTTTGTTGAATGTAATTTTAATTGACATGTTCTCCAAAGAATACCTTTAATATTTCTGCCTTTCAAGATTTGATGCTTGATGTTTTTGCCCTATTACATGGTCAATTTTTGTGTAGATGCTATGTGCTGCTAAGAAAAGGTATATTTCATTCTGTTCCCAGTCAGTTTTCTCCAGAACACTAATCTCCTTAGTTTATTTATTTATTTTTGGATTAGAATTATTGAATTCTGAGAGGGGACAATTGAGGTTCCTCCACTAGTATAATTTTGTTTTAACTAGTTTAGTTTTTCCTCCTGTAACTCATTTAACTTTAAAAAAAATTTGGATGCTCTACCACTTGGTGCAGAAGTATGTGGTATCTTTTACCATTGTTCTTACAGAACAATAATATTCCATAATATTTATATACTACAATTTATTCAGCCATTCTCCAATTGATGGGCATCCACTCAGTTTCCATTTGTGGCCACTACAAAGAGGGCTGCCACAAACATTCTTGCACATACAGGTCCCTTTCCCTTCTTTAAAATCTCTTTGGGATATAAGCCTGGTAGTAACACTGCTGGTCAAAGGGAATGCACAGTTTGATAACTTTTTGAGCATAGTTCCAAATTGCTCTCCAGAATGGTTGGATGTATTCACAATTTCACCAACAATGTATCAATGTCCCAGTTTTCCTACATCCCCTCCAACATTCTGATCTGAAAAGAAAGCATTTATTATTTCTGCCTCTCTGCATTTAATTTTGAGGTCTCTATGTCCTAATCTATGTTCAATTTTTGTATAGGTTCCATAAATTGCTGAGAAAAAAGTATACTCCTTTCTGTCAACATTCAGTTTTCTCCAAAGATCTACCATACATAATTTTTCTAATATTCTATTTACCTCTTTAATTTCTTTATTTGTTTTGTGGTTTGAATTATCTAATTCTGAGAGTGAAAGGTTGAGATTTCCCACTATTATAGTTTTGCTCTCTATTTCTTCTTGCAACTCTCTTAACTTCTCCTTTAAGAAGTTAGATGCTATATCACTTGGTGCATATATGTTTAGTATTGATATTGCTTCATTGTCAATGCTACTCTTTAACAAGATATAGTTTCCTTCCTTATCTCTTTTAATTAAATCAATTTTTGCTTTTGCTTGATCTAAAATAAGGATGGCTACCCCTGCTTTTTTTTATTTCACCTGAAGCATAATAGATTCTGCTCCAGCCTTTTACCTGTACTCTGTATGTATCACCCTGCTTTAAATGTGTTTCCTATAAACAACATATTGTAGGGTTCTGACTTTTGATCCAGTCTGCTATCCACCTCCACTTTATGGGAGCATTCATCCCATTCACTTTTACAGTTAAAATTATTAATTCTGTATTTCCTGCCATCTTATTATCCCCATATTATGCTTTTCTTTTTCTTGCCTCCTTTTACCCCCTTTCCCAGTATTAAACTTATGGGCCCCTCTTGTGTCATGTAGCTCTCCCTCTTTAAGGATCCCTTCCTCCTCCCTTTGAATCCCTTCCCCTTTCTTATACCATCCCCTTATTACTCTTTTCCTTTCCCTTTTCCTCTCCCATTTTTAATGAGGTGAGAGAAGATTCTCTGTAAAACAAATATGTCAATGATTTTCATTTTGAGCCAACTCTGATGAGAGTAAGATTCACAAAATATTCCTCTCCCTCTCTAAGTTCCCTCAGACATGATAGGTTTCCTTTGCCTTTTTGTGGGATGTAGTTTCCCTCTTTTTAACTCCCCTTTTCCCTTTCTCTGACACTATCCCCTTTCCATTTCTACTTCCCTTTTTTTAATGTTATATCAATAAAATTAAATTATATATGTGGTTTTTATGTATATCTACAACAGAAATACAGTTCTCAAGAGTTCCTTTTACCTTTCTCACTTCTCTTGAGTCCTCTGGTTGGAGAGCAAACTTTTTGTTTAAATCTGATTTTTTCCTTAGAAACAAATAGAATTCTTCTGTTACATTAAATGTCTATCTTCTTCTATGGAAAAAAGTGCTCAGCTTAGCTGGGTAGTTTATTCTTTGCTGCATTCCAAGTTCTTTTGCCTTTCAGAATATCAGATTCCAGGCCCTTTGATCCTTTAATGTGGAGGCAGCTAGATCTTGAGTGATCCTTATTGTGGCACCTCAGTATTTTCATTGTTTTTTCCTGGCTGCTTGTAATATATTTTTTTTTCCCTTAGTCTAGTAGTTCTGAAATTTGGCCACAATATTCCTTGTAGTTTTTATTTCAGAGTCTTTTTCAGAAGGTATTCAATGAATTCTTTCAATGCCTATTTTATCTTCTGATTCTATTACATCTGGGCAGTTCTCTTGGATAATTTCCTGTATCAAGGCTCTTTTTTTCATGATAGTTTTTGGGAAGTCCAATAATCCTCAGATTATCTCTCCTAGATCTATTTTCCAGGTCTGTTGTTTTTCCAGGTAGATAGTTAATGTTTCCCCCCCCCCTAATTTTCATTATTATTATTTTTTTTTGGTTTTGCTTGACTGATACTTGATGTCTCAATGAATCATTCATTTCTATTTGTTTAGTTCTGGTTTTTAATGAGTTATTTTCTTTATTAGCTTTTTTTTAAACTTCTTTTTATATATGTCCAATTGAGTTTTTAAATGAGTTGTTTTGCTTTATGGAATTTTTTTCCATTTCAATAATTTTTTTTATTTTAGTGAGTTATTTTGTTTCCAATTCACAAATCCTACTTTCTTGGATGTTCTTTATTTTTTCCAATTCACAAATCCTACTTTCCTGGTATTTCTTTACCTTTTCCAATTTACAAATTCTTTTTCCTTGCACTTCCTGGGAGTTCTTTGCCTTTTCCAATTCATATTTCAGGAAGTTGTTACTCTCTTTCATAGCTTCTCTTACCTTTCCCCATTTTTCTTCTAGCTCTCTTTTAAGATGTTTAATAGTCTCTTCTAGGAGAGATTTGTGTGATGGGAACCAGGTTACATCCCCCTTTGTGGTTTTGTCTGGAGACTGTTTGCTGTTAGTCTCCTTGGAGTGGAAAAGCTGTTCTCTTTCTGTATAGAAGCTATCAATTGATTTTTTACTAATTTTTTTTAAGCCTGTAAGGTCTGCCTTCAGGGCAAGGAGGTTACCAGCTTCTTCTGAAGAGCAGGGATAGGTGTGTGGACAGTAGTTATTCTGCAATCAGGCTGCAAAGAGCAGCGAGGTGTGGGAGTGTTCTGGGAAAAAATTCTCCACTGGAAGTGACTCAGACCTAGGTAGCACAGGGCCAAGCTGCAGAAGTGCCCAGTGAAGAACTCTGCTGTGCAGATTAATAACTGCCCTGGTGCTAGAGGCTGAGCAGTAAAAGTGTCACTACCCAAGCCAAAGTCCGCTGTGGGGTGGGTATTAGCAGTTGTCCACGAATAGCCCAGCATGGACCAGAAGTGTCTCTGCCCAAGGAAGCACAGTCACACTGTGGAAGTTCTATTTCCCCAGACTGAGCCCCACACAGTGCAGATTAGAGGCTACCCTGGGCTGTGCCCCCCTGCCATGCCGATTTGTGACTGCCCTGGCCCATGCTGCAGAATGCAGTTGTACAGCTGTGCTGTAGTCTGTGCTAAATCACTTCTAGTTTTGGGTGGGTATAGCCAGATCTTGTCAGGTTCTGGTTTTTTTTTAGAGTATCCTCTACCTTTGGCTTTAATTTCTCTGCTGGTCTACTACTTTGTAATCAAGGCAGAGCAGACAGCCTATGGCAGAATTGTCTCTATAACTTTTCTAACCACAGAGGCCACCCCCTCCCCAGTCTGCTCCGGACCTTAGCCTCTGGCTCTATCCTTGCTTGAGCTGATCTGCTCCCACTGCTCAGGACAAATCTTTTCTGGTGATCTTCCAGATTATCTTTGGCTGGTAAGTTGTTGTACTTCTAATCTTCATGAATTTTACCAGTCAAGGGCTATTTTTGAGGTTGAATTTAATAATTGGTCATGAGAGTATGAGAGGAGTTTAGAAAGTCATGTGTGCCTTCTCCTCCATCTTGGCTCCACCCTACTTAACATATTTTTAACATATTTAATATTTATTGGATTGCTTGCTATCTGGGGAGAGAGTGGGGGGAAAGGGAGGGAAAATTTGGAACACAAGGTTTTGCAAAGGTCATTGTTGAAAAATTATTATGCATATGTTTTAAAAATAAAAAGCTTTAATTAAAAATAAAAGATATAGTTCTCTTCCTTATCTCTTTTAATTAGGTTTGTTTTTTCTTGTACATTGAGATCAGGATTGCAACACTGCTTTTTTTTTTTTTTTTTTTCCTACTTCAGCTGAAGCATAAGAGATTCTAGTATAGCCCATTTCCTTAACCTTTTGTGTGTATCTGCTTTGATTGTGTTTATTAGAAGCAAGATAATGTAAGATTCTGATTTTTGATCTACTTTGCTATCAACTTCTGTTTTATGGGAGAGTTCATACTTTTCACATCCAAAGTTATGATTACTACCTGTCTATTTCCCTCTATTCTATTCTTCCTTCTGTGACCTCTTTCTTCTTTTACTCTTTTCCTGCTCACCAGTGTTTTGCTTCCAACTACCATCTACCCTGGTCAGTCCTTTCAGCTGTCGTTCCTCCCCAGACTTTAGTTAACAGCCTTATCTTATACATCTTTGTTGGATAGTATTTCTTTATTCAACTGATTATGTATATTATTCTCTCTTTTTTCCTTCAATAATATTTTGTTACACAAAAGGATAGTTTTCAATATTCATTTTTATAAGATATTGAGTTCCAAATATTTTCTCTCTTCCTATCTTGCCTCACTCCTCCCCAAGATAGCAAGTAGTTTGATATGAGTTATATACATTCAATCATTTTAAACATTTTCCATATTAGTCATATTGTAACAGAACAAAAGGGGAAAAAGCACAAGAAAGAAAAAGAAAACAAGCAAAAAGTGTAAAAATAGTATGCTTAGATATGTCTTCAGTTTCCATGGCTCTCCATCTATATGTGGATGGCATTTTCCATCCCAAATCTGTTGGAATTGCCAAATAGTTTTTTTTGACAATTCTTGAAATAACCAGGTCTTCCTTTTGATTATGGTGTTCTGATATTCCAATGATTTTGGAATTGTCTCTCCTTGACCATTTTTCATTTTAGTTGTTTTTCCCATAAGATGTTTTATATTTGCTTCTTTTTTTTTTCATTCTTTTGAATTTGTGTGATCAATTCTTGATATTTCATAGTCATTCATTTCCACTTTCCCAATTCTAACTTTTAAGGTGTTGTTTTCTTCAATTAGCTTTCTGTACCTCCTTTTCCATTTGAATAATTTTAATTCTTTAAGGGATTGTTTTTTTTCAGTGTATTTTTGTATCTCATTTTCCATTTGGCCAGTTCTACTTTTTAAGCAGTTTTCCAAAGCTGTCGATTCTTTTTTTATTTTTCAAAATTCCCTTGAATTACTCTTATTTTTTTCCCCCAATTTTTCTTGTACTTCTCTTATGTGATTTTTTTAAGCTCTTCCTTGAGTCCTTTCTGAGGTTGAGACAACTTTCCATTTAGGGGGTTGACCATAGATGTTTTCACATTGTTATCCTCTTTTGAATTTGTATCTTGATCTTACCTGTCACCATAACAATTTTCTAAACTCAGATCCTTTTTTCCTTCTTTTTTTTTTGGCCTTTTCCCTTCCTTTTAAGTTTGGAGTTGCAGGATCTGCTATTTACCTAATGTTGCACTGCTACCTCTGAGGTTTGCAGGGACACTTGTGTCTGGTGCTGTGCTGAGCATTGCTAGAAGTTGTAGAAACCCTGGAAGCTTATCTGGAGCTGAGATGGAATCCTAGCATGGATATCTGACATGTATTGAGGCCATTGGGATATGTGTGTGTTTCCCCTGGGCTACACTGAAGCACCTGAATGTCTGGCCACTGAAGATTGCCTTTTTGCCCAGGGCAATGCTAAAGCAAGTAGCATTTCTCAGAGCTGGAGTCTGCCTGTTCCCCTCCATATATTTAAGCACATGGAGAATTGGCTTGCCTGCTCCACTGCTCCGGGGCTCAGAATCTTCTCCTGGTTTGCTGAAATGGCGCTTACTGCTGGCTTGCTAGGACATTTCCTGTCCTGAACTGTTTTCTCCTTTTACTCAAGTGAGACAAGATTTTTCTTGCTGATCTTCTAAGTGTCTTAGGGCTCAAAGACTTTTTCCCTGTCTTTTTGCTTGTTTTAGTGTTCTAGGATTTTTTTTTTTTTTTTTTTTTTTGTGGGGGGAGCTATTTTGTGGTTATTTGGAGGAGAATGTGGGAGAGTTATGGTTATTTCCTTCTTATATTACCATCTTGGCTCTTAGAAATTGAAACTTTATTTTAAAGTTAGAGAAAATAATGGATTGTTTCAAATGTATTTCTAGCAGAGTTCAAAAATATTTTCATGTGGATTATTTTATGACGTCCTTTAGTAGTTTTAAAAACATAGTTGATAAGTATTTTCTAAATGAGGCTCTAATCAAATGTGTTCTCTTATTCTTTTCTTTATTTGTTTTGAAGAAAATTTGCAGCCAAAACTTTTATCAC
The DNA here is from genome assembly GCF_016432865.1 of Antechinus flavipes. Classification (NCBI taxonomy): domain Eukaryota; kingdom Metazoa; phylum Chordata; class Mammalia; order Dasyuromorphia; family Dasyuridae; genus Antechinus; species Antechinus flavipes. The sequence continues at coordinate 108,936,343 of NC_067400.1, read as the reverse complement.
TACAATTTCAAAGCCTGTTTTTAAAAATCATCATAATTAGGTAATATGTATAAACATTCATGCATATATGAATGTTTATTGTATATGTAGATGGAATTGAATGCATTTTTAAAGCTCCTTTTTAGTAGGTATTGCCAATACATCTTAGTGAGAATGTTTTAATCAGTCACAGTATTGCCCACCACAAGATATCCAGTGACAAAAATCACAGTTTCTACTCACTACAAGACAGGTATTAATGTGTTCAATAATGTCTAGGTTGGCTCATTTTTCTATGAAGTGCTCAAAAAATGCTTAATTTTCTTTCATTGCTCTTTTTTTCTCAATGACTATGGCAGTGCATATATGAAAACAAAGGAAAGGAAAAATAGTCAAATCATCAATCAATTTTATGTCAATTTATTTTGTTCAGTTTTTAAAGTACATCCTTTCTGTGCTTTTCATATGTACCTCAGGCAGAACAACTAAAGACTGATACTTGAAAAGATAAACTGACAAAAGTGAAATATTTACCAGAAGACTATTACTTCTTATGTTATTCCATCATAGAAACAGTCATATAGCATTTATTAGGTACCTACTACATATCCTGGCCACTGTAAAACTACTTGGTTTGAAGGCCCCTTATTTTTTTAATTAACAATACCAACTCACAACTCATGTCTCAACTACTGGTTTGAGAATTCTAAAAATAGAAGTAAATCCAAATCCTTACAGATGGCCAGACAACATCCCTTTTAGTATTTTAGCAGTTAAAATGCATTCAGATTTTTAAAAATCAAGTCTATGGAATCAAATCTGATTCACTATTTAACAAAATAACTGTTTCAAACAGTTATCCCTTTATAGAAATAATGAAATTTTAAATTTCGAGGAGAAATGAATATTGGGAACATGTACTATAAAACAAAATCTACATATTAATATTTTTATGAGTTTTGGGATTTTGTAGTTGTTGTTGTTTTTTAAATCCTGTCCTAAATAAGTGTCCAATGAACTGTATTTAGTTCAGTGGAAGCTTTTATGGACTGGTGGGAAGCATATTTTTTTTTTGAATTATCTATATGTGTTTACACGATGGACTATAATAGTCCCAAAGGAAGCATTATGGTCCATCTAGTCAATAATCCATGTTTTAAAGTCCCTAAATACATGAATGCTATTATCAGCCATCATTTTACTGATCTGCATTTTAAGAAGCATCTAAATACATATTTGCCAGCTTAATTTGAGTCTTGAAAGGTCCCTAAGTGTTTATTTACATGATAGACTATCCTGACATTGCAACAACTGACCTTTCATATACTTTTATGATTGCTTTTTACTTCTTTGAGAATTAAACATAATGCTACAGGGCACTTTTAAGAGGACATATCAAGTGGTTGGCTTTGCATTTTGCTTCTTGGTGAAGGGTAAATGTTTAAAGTATTCTTCAGTTTTGTACTCCCTCATAAGAATGTATTTCAAATGTCCTTGGACCAAAAATGTATGAACAAGAACTGTAAAGGTTATAAAACTTAACACTTCACTAGGACACATCATACACACACACATGCATATACATGTGACAACGCACACATTAATGAAAATATTTATATACATGTCCATTATGTTGCATATCTCCATATGTTTGTTCATGTATTTACATGGAATACATGAAGATTTGGGACATAACTTTAAGGATTATGGGTCTGAGTCCCCAAATTTGTTCCTATATCTTGATTCAGTGATGGACACTGAAACCCTAATATGTCGATTATGGTTATATGTTTGCTTAGACATTTTACTCAAGTTAGAGGGAATATTCATAGCCTTTTTTTTTTCTTTTAAAAATTTCCAAAACTTAAAGCTCTCATTTAAATTAAAAACTAGATGCTGTTAATGTTGTCCCATCCAAGGAATAAAGGAAATAAGACTCTGAAAGGCATAACATGAAATAGGAATGTAGGGGTTTTGTTGTTGTTTTTAAATTTATTCTCCTCAAACCTGCCCTAAGGAAACCACAGATCTATAGGGGAAAAAAATTTCTCTGACAGATGGACTCTCAGACATAGTTTCTTGAAAGTTTAGAGATGAAAATAAACTACAACTACTTCACTAAAGCCACTTTACTTCAGGCTAGAATATAAACATTGGATCTGTCTTAGACACCATTTGTTGATTTTTAGTTATTAAAATACAAATTTTGATTATTCCATTTTATAAGGCAATCCTATGGAATAGATTTGAGAACAACATTTTAGCAAGTCTCCCTTAGGTGCTCCGTATGCCATTCTTCCAATGAGAATGATATCCCAAAGAGGTTTTAGCCATTCATAATCCAGATATTTGTGTGTGGATGTATGCTAAAGGTTTTTCTTTCTCTGTTCATGTATATATAAATTGTAGAAATTATTTTCTAAATGTAAAACATTCAATGATACAAAGTTTAAGCAAAAGTAGTAAGTCACCTTCTAAAAATACTTAGTGAAGATAGTCAGAAAGGTTTCCTTTAAGGCACATAGCAAGCATCTAAACATACTTAATGAAAATAGTCAGAAATGTCTCCTTTAGAGCACATAACAAACTTATAAATAAGTGTACCTGAAAGTTATTCATGGATAGTAATTACTTTCTGTCCTTCAGTAAACTTTATATAGGATGAAGTTGAAATGACAGTTGATTAATCACAAGAGTTCAATAACTGTATTTTTACTTTGGCCTACTACATATTTTCTTTCTTGACTCATTCTGTAATCAGATAATACATATTTCAGTATTAAGCTGTTATAATAGACTGAGTTGAGGCTGTATGGTATCATAGAAAGAGTACCAAATTTGGAGTGAACAAAGGCCTTGACTTTTCCCGATTATTTCCCAACTATCAAAGTAACTTTGAGACTTTGGGAAAAATCAATTGTATCTTCTATAGTTTATTTGTAAAGTTGGAAATACTGTAATACCTTCTTTCCAGAAGTCTGAATTCTGGAAAGTTAGAAGCAGTTAAAAAGAGGTTGTTTCCATTATCATCATATAATTGTGAAATTATATATAATAAATACAAAATAAAACTCCAATGTTATCATTATGTAATTTGTGTCCAGTATTTTTTTTAAGGATATAATGGAATTAATTCTTCTTTTCTTTGCAATAGCAATTTCTGTACTTTTTTGTATTACATTTTAATATGCAATTTTCTTTGGTAATGTTATTAAAACATCTTAAAAAATAATTATGAAGCAAATCAAATTACCAAGACACATTTTATCTAGAGAAAACATGTTTTTCAAATTAATAATACTACAAATATACCAATACTAAACAATTACTATTTATATATTCTTAAATAAGCTTTTTTTAAACTTGGCAAACAAAGTTGCTGTCAAATCAGATATGTTCACAATATTCACTGTTGTTTTTTATTTGTTTGTTTTTTTCCTGAAAGTCAATCAGTAGTAATCTTAAAACCAGATCTGAACTGAATACAAGATTTCTACTTATTTTCCTTTAAAAAAAAATCAGTTCACAATTTAAGTTGCTAGTCTTTAACTTGAAGAATTGCCATTTAAATAAATTCAAGATTCAAGATATAATTTACATAAGAATATAGGTGGAAGCAAGCCTTCTAAGGTGCCATTTTCCCCTGCCTAAATAATCTCACTGAAACATCATCTAAGGGTGCATTTTTTAAAACTTGACTTTATTGCCCCTAATTAGTACCTTTCAATGCAGTATTCTTGATGCCTGTTTTATTCCCTTGTTTCTCATACCTACCCTTGGGGATTCCCCAGCTGTTTGGCTGTCCTGTAGAAATTGAAATCTTACTTATTCCAGGCTGTAACTGATAATGAATCTAACTATTTTATGTTTTTCATGAGACAGATGTACAGCAGAAATACTCAAAAAGAGGCATATGGACCAAACTCCCTACTGGAGTGAAAATCAGATTCATCCCTGTGTTGTCTTTCCATGGTCTTGAGGTTAATTGTGCTCACAAACATTTGGTTATTGCACAAGTAAACTAATATATAGTTTGTGATAATTCTTAATGTACTTTTAATTTTTTGTAGTCATACACATGAAAATATGTGATGATTTGTTTATATGGTATATTAACATCCATAGAAGGGAAGAACATTTAAATAACTAAGTTTTGATAAAAATTATATTTGACTAATCCTTTGTTTTAAATAAATATTTGCCTTACCTAAAAACAATTATAACTGTAAGTCTATCTGAATTCCAAAAGTACATTTCACAAGGGAACATCTTGGAATATCATGCATTTTGCAAGAGAGTTACAGTTTTAGCTAACACTGAACATTCTTAAGGTTAAAATGATCTTTCATGATACCAATTTTGACTTTTAAGGATCTGGGTCTTCTTATATATTTTTCCATTGCAGAAGTATAAAAGGTTCATTAATTCAAGAACTAGATATCAGATACTTGCTTTGACAAAAGTCCAAAGCTAGTTTTTGCAAGGTATTCAAAAAAGAATTTTTATTATGATTGACTTTTTTTCAGTTATGTCCAACTCTTTATGATTCCATTTGGGGTTTTTCTTCACAAAGATACTGGAGTGGTTGGCCATTGCCTTCTACAGATTATTTCACAAATGAGGCTCTAGACTGAAAAGGGCTAAGTGCTTTGTCCAAAGTCACATACCTAATAAATGTCCAAAGGCCAGATTTGATTTTAAGATGAGTCTTCCTGACTTCAGGCTGGGTACTCCATCCACCATATCACCTAATTGCCCCTTCTAAAAGAAAAATGATAATCATTTCTCCCCCAAGAGTTTTCTTTCTAACAACTGTAGGTATAAGATAAGATAAGATAACATAGAAAGAGGTAATTTGGAAACAATTTACAAAAATTATGGACTAAATAATTTATTTGCTTCCAGAAAATTGTTCCTATCAAAGTAGCTTTTGGACATTTTGATGTGTATGTCACTACTACCTTCACTTTATAGTTCACACAATTGCATTTAGGGAAGTTAAATGATATCCAGAAGGTTAAAGAGACAAGTTACATTTTATATCTCCAGAAATGAGTTTTCTATTTCTTCCTTTTCCATGATAAGAGTTTTACTAAGTCTGAAGTGAAATTTAATTATTATTTTTAAAATACCATTGTTTAAAATTTATAAAAGTGTCAACAAAGACCTGGAAGCATTATATTTTCTGTAAAGGACAATGAGAATATGTAAATAGAAGAAATTAAGAATTAAGATCAAATAATAAAAGAAATGTTAGCAATTTTAAAATTTTGTTTTGTTTGTTATTAGTACTGTGGATCAGGGGGTAGAGATTTATGATCCCTGAACTAAACTTCAATTAAATTTAGCTTGAAGGTGATCAATTCCAGTGATCTCTTTGGATCTCACTATATGGAAATTAACATTTTTATTGTATAACATTTTTTAAAAGCTATATTTTTAAAACTTCCCTTTTGAAATAAATGGCTTTTATGTTGAAAGTTTTAGGTAGCATAATTATATTCTCAACAATGCATTTTAAATTTGTAAGACTAGAATTTGGTTATTAAGTAGAGGAAGGTAATCTCCTTGAACTTGTTCAAATTTGTGTTTGTTGTGGATTTTTTTTTTTGTTTTTATTATTCAAATAAGAAACCTTAATTTGAATGCCATCATTACTCCCCTTTGAATAAAAGTCTGCTACTAGAGATTAACACATCATACATTATAAATAGCACAGTGAAATGAGCTGCCTGTAAGTTAAATCCCATGCATCATTTTTTTCCCTTCAAGTAGAGAATGGATGGAAGCATTTGCATTTAGGTTCAACCATATATTTGTAAAATGGCACAACGATAAACTCATACATGTTTACTTTGATAGAAATATTCAAAAACAAACAGGCACATGGGTCCTGATATAATTCTTTTGAGGCTAGCACTGGAAATTGTTCTATTATCAGACTCAATTTTGATGAACTAACACAAAAGGATTGTAAAATGTCTTGAATGCATTGTAGCTAAATAGTTTTAATTTCAGAACAGCTCTTCAAATAAATACATAGCACTGATCTTTATATATGTATACATGACTGTGTAAATTTTAATAAGTTAGATGGGGGTTTAATATTCTCTCTGTAACCTTTCATTCTATATGTTAGTGAAATTGATCCAGCTGAATACTAAATATATATGAACACATATTCTAAAATATTGAAATAAAAAACTGGGAAAATTGAAGATAGACTTTGCATAACTGAAACTGAAAACACATTTTCTTCAAATTTATCAGATTTTTTTGTCCTTTGGCATAAGATCTACTATTAGATTTTCTTCTCTATCTCTGAAGGAATTTTGGCCAAGTTAAAAAGGTAAGGACTATGAGGAAAATTGCTTTTCAATGTGAATCGAAAATTCACAGTTCATGATTACAAAATTTACTGCTGATATATGGTCATTTGTAAGAATTTCCCTCAGATTTGTATAAACTTGAGTAAGTCACAGTGTCTTGTCCATTAAATGTTCCAAATTCTTCCTTTGAAAAAAAATTTTTGAAATACATGCAATTTGTATTTCTATGTTAAAAAGAAGCATAAAATAAAGCAATATGAGGACAACATTTCTGAAATTCGGTTCTAATATAAAGATAAATTTAATGGTATTTAACCATCACAAAAACTCTTTATGGAGTGACATATAGCAAAAATAATATTTCTCTGAAATTTAAATAATTTTTAAACTTAAAATGATTTAAATTTATACTAACAAAATAATCAAAATTGATTTGCAATTATGTATATTTAAATGAAAGAATTCATAGTTTACAAAATAAAAACTATTCAGAACTAGATTTTATGTTATTCAATTGAAAGTTGAACAGAAATAAAGGACTAAAAATATGTATCATTTTTATAGTGAGAAAAGAACTCAGGGAAGTAAGGAGTAACTCATTTTATTTCTGCCTTTTGGCAGAGATAGAAAAACTAAATGAACATCATTCTTTTTCAATAGTGACCCCACCTCTCTCTCCCAAAAAAGAAAAATCCAATCCTCCATGATTGGATAACAGTGAAAAACTCAAATATAAATGTCTTGACTTATTTGTGTTCTCTTGGCTCTGCCATATCACCATTACCACTTTATATTCCACTACCTTGGATTCTTTTGAAGATTTAGAGGGTTTTAGCTTAATCTGACTGACTCCACAGATCACTGGAACTTTTCCAAGAGCAAAGCTTGATTATGTCAACAGGAATGCACCATACTCTGGGGAGCACCAATGGGGTGTGCAGCAGCTCTGGGAGCTAGTCATGAATTAGTTTTATAAGCTCCAAAAAGGCAATTTCCAACAAAAACAAAGCTTTAGAATCTGCCAAAGGAAATTGTTTCTTTCTGGAACCAGTCCCAGATGATGATTACCTTTAGTAACTATGTAAGTTGAGTTGTCCTTTCATCAATATCTACCAGGCCTGGCTAGTCTGTTTCAAATTTTATAGGAAAAACACATAAAACACAACACATCAAACTTTTGAATGGTGTAATTTCAATAACATAGGGCTGTTAATTTTCATTCAAGTAACTGTATACACTCATACACACATATGTACATATCTAAATATATGTATATATAAGCTATATTAGAACTATATCAGTGATTCCAATTGTAAAAAGTGACAGCAATTGTCATTCTTATCTCATTTCAAATAATTTTACTCTGACCAAATTAGTTGATTTGTTAAGCAGAAGTAGAATTCTTAGCTCTGTATGCTTATAATCATGACAGTCTATAGTCAATCATTTAGCAATATATAAACTCCACATATAAGCAATCCAGACTAATGGCTTTTTAAAAAATCTATGTACAGCAAACGGTTACATACTGTGAAAGGATTACAGTGGTCTTAAGGGCTTTTATCAGGCTCACTAAAATCTGAAAACTGTAATTTGGTGGGCAGTTTTAATAATGTCTGTATTTTAAGTGGCTTTTCCCATAGTTTAAAAAAAGAATTCAACATCATGCATGCTTATTTCCTATTCAGGTCAGTATCTTGAAGTAATACAAAAGTTAAAATTATGTGTATTCACGATACATGATTTTATTGGGAGAGAGAGAAAAATAAATTAAGGTACATGTTTTAAAAATGACAAGATATAAGTAGATCTCATTTATCTTGGAGCACTATTTTGGGGTTAAAGTTTATTTTTGTTTTTTCATTACTTGATCCACAATCAGCAAAAGTGGGAAACAGTACACTTCAGTTATGTCCTCTAACCATCTTTTCTGTACCTCAGAGCGATATGGAAAAGAATGTGTTTAAATTATAGAGTTGCAGTCAGTATACGTTGTTTCTTTCCTACTACATCAAAAAAAAAGAACTAGAATATACAGTTCTTCCCTCCTTGATTTTAACTCAAGAAAAAGTAAAATTTAAAGTAAACCATCTCTGGTTATGTGACTCACAGCATGATAAGAGTGAGTAGATGTGATTACAAAAAATAAGACTGTCCCTACCCCTTGAAGAGTAAGTTTAACAAATCATAGTTTTGATCAGTCTTTCTACCTGTAGCTCATTCTTTCTTTTTCTGTGGCTTTAATATGAAATCCAACAGTTATATACCCTTAAAGGAGCTAATTCTGCCATTCTTACTTTGGATTGCTGTGATATCAATTCCTCTCTTCCGTTCTCTACAATCTCCTCTCTTTCCTTTCCTCCCCTCTATGAATGTATATGTGTTTAAATACTAAAATGTACACACACAGGGTGATAAATATCAATATACTGATACAGATTTTTATTATGATACTATTATTCCAATCATTCTTATTTATTTATTTGTTGTTATTTATTGTACTTTAGTTATTAAGACTAGATTGCAATGAGAGGAAGGTAATATGGCATAAATAGATAGAAAATCAGCTTATAGCCAGAAGGACTTGCCGGATATATTGACTAATAATCCTAGTCAGGTCACTAATGCTAAAAAAAAAAAAAAAAAAAAAAAAAAAATAGTTCCTGATGGTGTTGGTGAAAGGAGATTTGTTAAAATGGTGTTTTCTATGCCAATGAAATCACAGATCTAGATTCTCTGCCCCCACCCCATCCAAGTAATATTCCATAAAGCAATGTTGTCAAGATAAAATAGAAATGAGGTAGGGGGACTAAACTATATGTAAGAATTCCTAGGGGCCATATGTTAACTTAGAAAACCACACATGTTTGCATATATTTTTTTCAACTAACATACAGTAAAATGAGGTAGGAGGTACATTTTAATATGGTTTAGCCCTGTACTCATTATTGTTATGAGCTGCAAGAAATTCACATGGTTGACATTTCTGCCATATAGTGATATTTTAAAGGTATTTGTGAAATTGATATTTTTCTTTAATTCTTTGATCACCTAAAAGGCAGACATATTTTTCTAGTTCACATTCAATAAGGCAAAATCTAATTAGATATATAGGAAGACAGTAAAGATATTTTAAAAGCTATCCTGTTCTTATATGATACTCTAGAAAAATAGTATGCTGGAGATTACCTGTTTGTTTGTTTTATTCCAAGTTTTTCTTAGAATGAATGCCTGCACTTTGTTCATTATACCACTCAATTGTCAACAACACTAAAATCTAACAACATAGTCCCAGATGTTATGTGGGGCCTGTCTCCAAACTGGGGTAAATTGATTTTTACATTCTACCCCCACTAAAGCTGCCCCGTAGTCCTGGGACTCACATCAGAAGCTTTGGGTGACTGAAAGCTGCCAAGTGTGTTTGCCAACAATTCATTTGTACATTTTTCAATTTGCAGAACCAGGCCTCAGACTCAGTTTTTAATTTGGTGATTTAGATGAAATCCTATTTGGGAAGATCAATGAGAGGTTAACTGAAGTCTAGGCAGCTGCGGTGGTTAAAAGTCGACAGCTTTGATTTGACGCCAAACTGACATCTAGATTGTATTTTCCTTTTTAACATTGCTTCAGCTTCCCTGCCTGAAGCAGCATCACATAATGACACTGTTCTCAAATACTGATGTAAAATATTAGTGGGCTTAGCATGGTTTCCTTTATAGTAATTATGATTAGAAAAAAATTAATTTATTTAGTGAAGCAAAATGTCTCTAACAGTTCCAGAAGTAACTTTGCCTTTGGTGTTCAGGTATATAGGGTTTCAAGTGTTATGGGGCCATGGTTCCTGCTTTTTGCCCTGCCCCAACTGAAATCAAGTGTGTGATTAAAATCCTGCCATTCTTGGAATGTGAAAGAGGCACAGATGTATTTATATAACACAATGTGCTGCATGCAAATAAATAACAATAACAACATGGACCCTCTGCCAAACTAGCATGCTGAAAATTAATGTGTACCATAAATTCATGGGGTCCAAAGGGGGACCCTTACTCTGGGCTAGGATTTCATCTGGGGAAGGTTTTGTCCCTGGCAACTTTGATCTCTGCTTTGGTCTAGGACTACTTTGTTTTTGTTTGTGTTTTCCAAGACAGTGCCCTTTGGCACTGAATTATCCCTTAGATATTTTCAGTTTTTTGCTTTTTTTTTTTTTAAATGGCAGCTGCTGTTTTATTTTTGTATATTTTCCAGGATTTTTTTTTTATTTTGGCACTTGTGCCCAGAGGCACAAGTTTTGTGATTTTAAATATTGAAAATTTATAAAAACAGAATGATCTGTAGCTCTGTTGAACCTATTTGTAAACAATCTTATGTTTATTTTAGAGACATCATAAGCAATATCTAGAGTAGGAAAAACAATGAAAATCATGAGGTTAGAAAGCATGCAATTTAGGATTATTTATACTTTTTATGGTAATAGATAATATGATTAAAGCAAAGTAGTATGAAATTTGTTATTAATAATCATGAATAAATGAAAATATTTTAAATTTATTGTATAGGAATAAATGGATAATTTCATATCAGGGATTAAATACTTCCATATTGATATAAATGACTAAATACTACAACCTTAAAGAGAAACAATTTCCTTTAAAGAGAAATGAATCAACACAATATATTATATAGAAACATTAACATAGCACTCAAGGGAAACATTAACATAGTACCCAAGGAATCAGATCTGAAGTTGAAGAGCTAGGAAAAAAAAAAGGTGATTTATCTTTGGGAATTTGTTTTTTAATGACCCTAAGCTTCTACCTGAAATGCAGATTTATCTTATTGACATTACAGAAGCAATAGAGACTCAGGAAAAGGCTGTAGGATGAGATATCAAAGGATCTGGGTTTGAATCTCAGCTCTGGAAGTTACTGCCTGTGAAACCTTGAATAAATCACAATCTCTCTATATCATAATTTTATCTTTGAAATGAGATTTGATGACCTTTAGTATGCCTTTCAGTTCTAATTAAGTCTATATGAGTCTTCTAATATAAGATAATACATATTCTGGTGATGTCATATGATTATGAATTATGGAGTATCACTGTCTCTAAGGAATGAAGTTTCATAGTGCAGAAAGGGCAGTGGATAAATGCATGATGTGGCTATGAGTAAGATATGGCATGCTTCCATTCAGTCAATCAATAAATATTTATTATGTGCCTACTCTTTTTTTTATGGATTATAGGAGGCCAGGATAAAAGACAAAAGTATACCATTCCTGATCTCTTAAGAAACAACAATCTAATATGGAAAAAAAATCATATATATACATATATAGACACATATACATATATTATAAATATTTATATACATATACATGTGTATATAAATACACACACACACATACATATATAATTTTCCAGGTAAGGAATTAGCACCTAAAGATGGAGGTGGAGTGGGGAAATTAAATACAAGGAAGTAATTTAATTGAGTCTTGAAAAACGTAAGGATTCAGAGGAGCAAAAGGAAAAAGGGATTGCAAAAATGTTTAAGAACAGCTAATACAAAAACCTAGAAAATGAGAGATGGAATATCCTATGTGAGGGAAAACACCTTCATCTTGGTTGGTTGTAAGTATTTATAAAAGGGATTGATGTGTAATAAGGCTGAAAATGATGGTTGTATTATAGGAGAAAGAATGGAAAGATTATAGGATCATGGACAAGTATTTGAAGAAGGGAGTTAAAGCATCATCTTGTCCAGGGATTCTCATCTGAGATCCAGACACGCACTGAAGCTATGGATAGATTTCACAGGCTTTTAGAACTAAGAGGAGGAAAAAAATCTTTCTTTTCCTTAACTTCTTCCTCCAATTTAGCATTTACTTCAATGATTTAAGAACCATTATTCAAAGAAGGGGTCTATGGTTTTCTGGCAGAAGGCTCTGTGACACACAGAAGGTTAATTGCCATTGGTTTAGAACGGCACCCTCATTGGATAGGCTTGAATCTATAACAGTAGATGAAGGACCTGAAGGGATGAACTTCCATGATCCAATGTTCTTGCTAAACAACATTTAGATAGTGAAATTATCTGTATAAGGAGATTAAAGCTAGCCATACATCTTGAAGCTAAGATAAAGTTCTTTGTAGAACTAAACTTAGAAAGACCTATTTTTCCTTTGTACAATGTTGATAAGTATGAAGAGAATTATTATGGGCTATAAAAAGAAGGTGATATTCCCCTAAGGACCTTCCTTTCATTTTATCAGTTTTGAAACAATTTAATTCTGCCCTGTACAATGTCTGGACTAGCTCTCTAGAGGACCTCGGGACCAACCTGAGTCCTTGGTCTTAGTGGAGGAGTGATGAAAGCAGGAGAGCCACCACAAAGCTGGTCATAGATGGAGTCCCGAATCTTCTCTGTGTCTGAGACTCTTCTGTGTCCATGGCTGAGAGAGAGTCTTCTGTGTCTGAGACTCTCTTAAATGCCTCAGTATTACATCACTACAGCACAATGAACATGTGCCATTACATCACCATATCACAGTAAGTATATGTTTAGAGAACCATTATTTCACACTGAGTAGATGCTTAACAACAAAAACCCTGCTGTCCTTGATTCAAGTACACTTTTTCAGAGTTTCATCCCTCTACAATATTTATTTTTAATAATAAAGATATATGTATTAAATATTATAAAAATCACAGACACATAATACCCTTTTATTGAAATTTTCATTCATCACTTCAGTGGGTCAGAGTACTGTTTGTTTTTTGTTTTCAACTGAAAGACAAAAGTTGCAACAACAGCACTGAGATTTTTTTTAATGGAATCAATAAATATTTTATATTTAAATATGAAATCAAACCACTAATAATTTCTGAATTATTGATGAAATTTTATGATTTGGGGTCATCGATACTTTTCTGATAAACTGAAATGTAAATGCAAATTCCAGAATTCCAGAGTCATAAAATAAAACTAAGGGGTTTTTTATAGTGGTTTCTGAGAGATATCAGATTATAACAAAATAATAACTGAAACGTAAAGTACTGTATAGGAGCAGATTAATTACAAGATGTAGTTCCATTCCAAACTATAGCAAATAAATTAAGTTTGAATTATTTTTAATCTTCAAATAAAGACAAAGATTGTTAGTTTCTTTAATCAGAAAACCAGAATATAGATTTAACTGAGTATGATATTAAGGGGCAGGATTACCTTTGGATTTGAAGAAGAAGCAAATCAACATGAAGTGAACATATTTAAAATACATATATAACATCTATCCTTTTATGTTTTCTAATAATAATAATTCCTAACATTGATTAATCACATACTTTAACTGTTACAAATATACTTCTTATTAAGGCAGAAAATTGCATTAATACATGTTTTTAATTAAACACATAAGGAGTTTATATTAAATTAAAACATTGGGAGTTTTCTACCTAATCCTTCTTTAATCATAGAGTTCAGTTGTTTTATTTTATTTTATTTTCAGATCTAATTTAATTTTAAATTATTTTCTTAAAAATAAGATTCTTTACATTTGTATTGCTATAATAGTTTTCAAAGCTTTCTCCCTCCAATATAACATTAGATTCATCTACTAACTGTGTGAGATAAAAAAGGTAGAGTAGGTTATTATTTTTCCTTCTTCAATGAAAATGGAACAGCCTAAGGGAGGTTAAATGATTTGCCCAGGGTAAAATAATTAGAAAAATGATTGTAGAGCCTAAAATGTGAAAGAGCCTAGAGGCAAGAAAGAAATAACTAAAAAAGATTCAACTAAAAGTTTTGGTCTTAAGCCTTCAATATATGCATCAGCACACCTTCACCAGTTGAGAATTCGCTCTAACTATCCCTTTTTCTTTGGAAAAGTCATGGATTTTGATCACCTCTCTCCTTAGACTGAATATTTATCATAGCTAATTTATGTTACTATGATATACTTCAAGTACCATCAATAAAATTTATTTTATTCTCAAAATTGCTTGAAATTTAGGGTTCAGTATTCAGTAATTCAGATTCACACTGACAAACATCAGTTAAATGTTTACTCAGAGCAAGACACAAAAAGAAAGGGTGACAATATGTAAGAGGTTCTCAATTCAAGTTCTAATCTGCTGAAAAGGCTATGTTACACTAACTTTACTTCAGAGAAGTTTTTATTTTTTTTTGTCATGTATTCCTTTATCAATATGGTGTTTGGTGAATTCTGTGGACTTTCCTCACAATAAAACTTTAAATTCAAAAAATGAAATTCATTATATTATACAGGAAATAAATTACAATGATACAGTCTTATGAAAAAAAGTTATAAATAGTTCAAAAACCTGTAGCAATCTGGTAAATTCAGTGGACTTTTCTCAGAATAAAATTTTAAATTCAAAAAATAGAATTCATTATATTGCAAGGGAAATAAATATAAATATTTTTATCAAAATACATACAAATAGTTCAAAAACCTCACTTTAAGAAACCTTGCTCTTAGTCTGCTAATGATCTGAAGGGATTCCCACTCTAGACAGTGCTGACCAAAAAACATTCAAGACCCAGAAAGTGGCAGCTGAAGTGTTGAAGGAAGATAAGGATTCTGAAAAAGGATGATAATGAGGATAGTGGACAATCTGTGAAAAGGCATGGAAATTTGAGATAAAATGTGATGTTCAAGAAACTAGCTAGTTCACTATGGGGCAGGGAAGAGAGAATGATTGTGAGAATAAAATAAGCATGGGAAGATTGATTGCTGTCAGATTGTGAATGGTTTACATGTCAGCTAGAAGAGCCAAATAAAATATGTAAAAACAAAATAGTAATTGATTTTATGAATGTTAATTCAAAAAGGTTCACACTCCAATTTCACTTAAAATGAGTGACAAGTTTCTATAGCAGATATTTC
This sequence comes from Antechinus flavipes, assembly GCF_016432865.1. NCBI lineage: Eukaryota > Metazoa > Chordata > Mammalia > Dasyuromorphia > Dasyuridae > Antechinus > Antechinus flavipes. The sequence goes on along the minus strand of NC_067400.1, from coordinate 108,921,128 downwards.
TATATACACTTGATCTAGCCTATTCTCACTTCCTCTCTTATTAGATTATTAATTCCTTTGCATTTTTCTATACTTTAATTGTAATGCCTACTCACAGTGAATACTAGGAAAGACTGAGTAAATTACTTTTAGGCCTGACATCTATAATTAGTCAGGTAAGTATCATGATGCACAAAGCACTGGACCTGTACTAAGGAGATCCTAGAGCCAGTAAGACTAAAATTCAAATTGAAATTCAGACACTTTATTATCTGTGTGACTCTGGGAAACTCTTTTTAACCTCTGCTTGAATTTCCCCAAGTATAAAATAAGGATAATAATGGCTTCTAACTTACAGGATTGTTACGTTATAATGATAATATTTGTGAAGTGTATAACAAATTTCTTGGCACATGGTAGGTACTTAATAAATGTTTTTCCTTTCCCTTCTACTGTGACTATTTGTTATCCTAAAAATTAATCAAAAAGATTGTTTACTTTAAATTTGATCTTTTTTGAATATAAGAATAGCAAATATTGTTACATATTCCAGTCTCTTGATAGAAACAAGAAAAAATTATCTTGACAAAAGACACTATACAATGATTCTCCAAGTCCCATTTGTATTCCATTTTCTTTTTAAAATAATTATTATTGCTGTATCAAGTTATTTTCCCAACCTACTCCTTTCTTCATTTTTCTTCTTTTTTACCAAGAACCTCTTTCTTCTATTTTTAATATGCTCATTTGGCATTTATAAGGATGAGTTCCTGATTTATGGGCATCTAATTTATTTTAACCAACCTCTCCAATTTCATATTTTTCTCATGGGTTTTTTTTAAACTAGTGTTTTTCATAAAGATGATTTATAATGCATATTATTGTTTAGAGTTGTCCATGGTCTCACCTTGAGAAGTCAATTGACTAACAAAATTAAGACAGACATGAGTTGGAAGAAGCATATACCTTGATAATTGGGTAGTAACTCAGTATTTGCTTCTGTTGTCAAAGAGAGTGGCATTATTATTTTATAGCAGTTTTTACTTTGTCAGGATTATAATTTTATATTGTGTCTAAAATGATTACTTCAGCAGAATTTAGAAATTATGATGCCTTTGGGCTCAAGTTTTCTCACAGACTGAACTTTGAGGGCCAAATTATAGAATGGAAAATGTGGATAGAGAGGAGCTGAAAGAGGATGATGTTGGTATTAATAAGAACAATATCATGATTTATGTCTTTTTTCCTGTGTGTTCATTTATCTATCACCCACGTAAAATAGGAAGTGGCTATTATTAGTCTAGACATAATTTTTTTAAATATCAGAGTGTGTTTGCCTCTTTGCCTACTAGTTTTTTAATATAGTATTTCTACATAAGCAGAATTTCTGAGCTTTAAAAAAGTTTTAGAGAACATATGAAATATAATAATTCAGTTGTGTAACATTTTAATATTTATAAAATACTTTTCTTAATGTACATTCTCTCCCTTTATCTTAGCAATATCCTTGTGAAATATATATTTTTTATAGATGAAGAAACCTTACACATAGTAGTCCTAGGATCACCTAGCAAGGAAGTCTCTGATGTAATTTATAAATTTGAGTTGTTTAGACTTTAAGAAACCTTAAACTAAATATCCTATCACAATGTCATCAACTATTCAAGTCCCTCATTTTATAGATAGAAAATTGAGAGCAAGATAGATTAACTGGCTTATTTAAATTTAAAATTTTGGGAATTATAAAAGAAGACGAAGGAAGTTGCTGGGACTGGGGGAAAGAGTAAAAATATTTTTGTGAAAATTTTAGTATTTGCAATGTATACAATAAAATAAGATATACATCTGCAAAAAATCATCTTTTACATTTTAAAGAGAGGCAATTTGACCAAGTGAATAAGATGCTGTCATTGAAGAGAAGATCTAGGTTCAAGTCTAAACTATAAAATACTGGCTATGTGTTACATTATAACTCTAGTAATATAACTTATTAGTGTTGTAGACAAGTCTCTCAAACTTTGAAGAGAGAATACGTTCTTCCTCTTTCAAATATTAGAATCCCTAACTTCCTTTAAAATTTGATGATGTTAAGTTATGATGATGTTAAGAAATGTTAAGAGGATGATCTCAGAAAACCCTGTAACATCTTCCATAAGCTCATGAAAACTAAGTATATATACTTTAATTAGGTGTAAGCAAAATACTTGCTATAATTATTTATGCCTTATTGTTTATATTTATGTATCTATTGTATAATTATATAAATTTATTATTTATATATAATTGGCAAGATGTTAGTACAGTGATTTGGATTCAGAACTTCTTGAAGGAACCTTAATTTGATGGGAGTTGTCTATTAGTATGCTTCAGAATTTTGTAGTGTCTTTGTCGTTAAGTTGGGTCAAAAGCAGAGAAGACCAACAGTGGAAGAATATCATATCAAGTGGTACATGATTGTGTTAATATCCTAAACCACATCAATTGGTATGAGAGATGAACTTAATTAGTGAGATAAAAGAAAAAAAAATTAGTGGAGATAAAAGCAAAGCCCTAAACCTGAGAGAAAAAAAAATCAATGTGACAACCACAAGATCAAGGAGGCAGAGCCTAGACAACAGTTTCTCTAAAAAATATATGAAGTTTTTGGTGGATTTCAAACTCAATTTGAGTCAGTAGGTTTGACAGGACAGCCAAAAATACCTAAGGCTATTCTCAGCTATGTTAAGAGAGGCATGGTTCCCAGAGCACAGTAGGTGGTGTTCCAGTGTAATATACCCTGGTCAAAATCCATGTGTAATTTTGTTTTGGATGCCACTTTTTAGGAAGAGCATTAAAAAACAAAAACAAAAAACCGAAAAGAAACCAAAACTATAGTGTATGCAGAGGAAGATATCAAGATGGTGAAAGCCCAGTGTACAAGTATATGTGAATTTAAAAAAATAAGCTCTTTACTTGGAAGGAAACTGGGAAATTATGACAGCTGTTTTTAGTTTTTTAAGGGCTAGTATGTGGATGGAAGAATAGACTGAAAAGAAAAAATAAGTAGAAGTTTCAGAAAGAGATTTTGAATTGGTATAAGGAAAAACATTTTTTTCAGCAATTATAGTTAACTTATAATGAATGGGCTAATAACTTCCCATCACTGGAATTCATTTTGAAGTGAAATTAAGACCACTTACAAGGGATGTTTTAAAAGGGATTTCTGGCACTTACAAGAGATTTCTGGCAAGAGAGTGTTTGAGATTACTTCTATTTTGGAATATCTGTGATTTAATGCAATTGCTTTTTCCACATGTTAAAAATTCTTATAAAAGTAGTGTTTTTAGAGATCTAAATCCTACTTTTGTCTTGTCACCTGCTAATCAGAAAGAGTTGTGCAGAGGAGTACTTAAAAAAAATTCCAGTTCAAAGAATAACTTTCTTTATATAAAATCTATAGGTTGAAAATCCAAACTGGAAAAATTATCTTTTAAAAAAAATACCATATTTCAAGTATAATTATATAGAATGATTTGTTGATCATGTTTAGTTTTCCTTGTCTCAATTATTGCTTTATACTTTTTTTCATGAAAGATGAAATAACTATAATTTTCATGAGTATGGTCATTTGCTTTGTGTTTTTTTAGACCTTACTGAGATACCAAACTATTTTGTTTGACCACCAGAATTTTGAATTATTACATTGATGTGAAGATGTTCTTTGGTATGTGTGTGTAGTCATTTAAGTTTTATTTTAAATTCTATGACTAATTTCTATTTTATTTATTCTGATTATAACTAAAATCATAGGTTGCCTTTTAAAAGGCAACCATTTTTTCTTTTAAGTTTTCTATTTGGCAGCATGTAGGTTTATATAACCAAACATGTCATCTTTTGTAATAATTTTATTTTTTAATTGATTGTTTACACTGTTGCTTTTTCTTTTGTCATAATGTTCACCTTCTCCTCTTAATGGAGACATTTGGCTATATCTGTGATCTAAGGATATAGATATCTATCAAGAACCATGCTTCTCAGAAACTGATAGATTCTGGGGATGAAAAGGTAAATAAAAACTATTCCAGCCCTCAGAGGTTTACATTTTATTCAGAAAGTAACAAATAAAGAAGTAATGATATGGGATCAAGAAGAACTACCTTCCTTGGAAATATTGGAAGAATGTACTTTATAAATCAAAATATATTATTCTTGATGTTTACTATATGAGTTTTGGAGTTATTTGATAAGTTTGGATACTGAGGCAGCAAAACGGAAACATATATATCTATGAACACGTCCTGCTCCTCCCTCCCCAGCACCACACACAAAAAGAAGGGTACTTATCTGAAGAGTTTGCATGCTAAGGCAGAAAACAGGTGTGTATTTGTGTGTGTGTGTGTGTGTGTGTGTGTGTGTGTGTGTGTGTAATCAAATTATTGTTGTACTGAGGTCTCACTGACATTATCAGTATGGCCTAAGAAAAAGTTAAAACTACCAAATACACTTAGCCATCTTTTAGTACATATAGAAATATTTTTCATAGCAAAAAGTTAATTGACATAGCATAATTTCAGCAAGTCCATTGAGAAATTTGGTCAGGGGTGGGGGAAGTAGTAAGGATAAAAGAACAGGATGGAAAAATCATCTTCAGGCCAAATTAACATGTTTCTCAACTAAGTCTTCCAAGTATGTTGCTAATTATTTCCAGATATGGAAGTAAGATACCTTGGGATTTGAATGCACCAAAAGAGGCTGCACATATGAATCCCAATTTCATATAAGAACAATTACCAGATGTTTTTATTTTTAAGCTGAAGAATCTGGGCACAGAGATCTTAGAAGTGCTAGGAAATTAGGATGACTTAATAAAATTCTTGCATGATTTACCACTGCAAATTCAATTCACGAAGAAAATAAATGGTATGACTTGTTCACTTAAGAATGTCATCTGAAATATACTGCTTTTTTTCTGCAAAAACTGGTGATAAGGAGCTGGTAGAAGATATGTTGTACCATTGCAAGTGAAGTATGACTCTTATGAGTTTGGCTTTCTAGATATTCTCAGAGGGATATAAAATGGTCCGTTTAGCTTGTGTTTATATAAACCCTATTACTCTGGGAGGTTCAAAAAAGGAATAGCTACTATATTTCTATGATTCAATTTTCCTCTTGTTGCCTATTTCTTTTTTGATCCTCCAAAGTATCTTCATTTTCCCCCCTAATCCACAGTTCTAAGAAAGGTCTGAGCTGGAAGTGTGTATCTGTTTTGTAAAACAGCATTTTTTAGAGGGGACTGTAGGATGAGATAAACTTCCATTTTTTCTTAGAAGTATTGTTGTCAGTAGCTGAGGTCTGAGGTGGTGTCATTCAAATAGCCTTTGAGAGTTTACTAAAAGCCATGGCTCTGATTTGATTTTATAGGGCTTGTTGCACTTGGTATCCATTCCTGAGATCACAGACTCCTAAGATCAAGCTGAAAAAAGACCTTAAAAATCAGGGAGTCCTATTTGCCCAAAGCCACATAGGTACTACGAGAGAGAGCTAGACTTCTTGATCTCAGATTCCAAATCCAAAGTTTTTGCCAATGAACCCCAGGGTCTTCTAATGTTGATTAATGGAACGCTGTGTTTGAAATGAACTGAATAAATATTGGGTTTTTAGATGGCGAAGGGGATAGAGTTCTGGGTTTGGAATCAGGAAACCTTTAGTTCTAATTCCGTCTCAGGTATTTACCAGCTGTGTGACTCTGGACAAAGTGATTTAATCCGTTTTGCCTCAGTTCCCTCATTTGAAAAATGATCTGGAGAAGGAAATGACAAACTACTCTAGTACTTTTGCCAAGAAAACTCCAAATAAAGTAATGAAGATCTAGAAAAGACTGAAAAAACAACGGAACAGTTGAAGCTAGAGAATCTAGGACATAGGCACAAAAAACAAAGAAAGGAAAAGAAATATGCAATATAAGTTTCATAATAATTAAATTTCATATTAATGAAATAAAAGGATACAAAGAATCAAAAGATAAAAATATACAGAATATTAATTTGAAAGATTCTTAGAAATCATACCCTTCATCCAAGAAGCTAATGTTCAAAAAAGTAGTAACTTGCTTCAGATCAACCAGCTCATTAAGACAAAAGTGGAATTTTGGACCCAGGCAGACTTTTTGATTTCAAGTCTTGTGATCTTTTCACGCTATTATTCTTCCTGCCAGTAGACTTTTGGTCAATAGATATATAGGAAGGATGAAGGACAGTAAAGAGTACTATTAGCAAAACCTAAACTCCTTTGATTCAATCATCTAAGAATATGTAAAAATGCCAAAAGAGTTTTTGATTGACTAATGCCTTCAATTGTTTAATTTATTTTAATCAGATAAGCTGATAAAAGTCTAAAGAAAATAAAAGACTAGATAATTTGAACTAAAATCAATATTTAGATTACAGATTGAATATAAAAATCTACTAGACTGTAAGCATTTTAAGGAGCAATAAAAATGTCTTTAGGTTCTTTTGCATTTGGGTATAATACATTCTATAGTCAATTACAAAGGGCTAGTATTATTTACTTTTAAAGTGACTGAATACATTTCTAGGCATTTAAAAGACCATGGTGGCTTTTGATCCAAAACATGTTTAGTATCTTAACTAACTCAATGAAAGACAGTGGAGCTTCTTAAAGCATTTAAAAAAAAAATTTCTAAACCCCTTATGGGAAAAGAACACTACATAATAGATGTTTTATTTCCAATTATTCATTTTGTGAGATTTTTTAAAATAATGTGTCTATTACATATTGTAGAAATAAGCTGAAATTTCAAGTTTTCATTAAACGACAAAATTTATTGTGTATTTTTTTTAAATAAGATTTTACCAAAATCTTAAGGGATAAATTATATTGGTATTTTTTTAAAAGCACAATTTTAGAGCTGCTTAAGTATTTGTAGAATATATAACTATATGTATGTATGTATGTATATGCATATGTATATGTATAAACATACATATGGGGACAAGAGACAGGATCTAAAAAATATTTGTGTGTGTGTGTGTGTGTATACATACAATTCCAGGATGAAGAAACTCTCTCTACTAATGCATATCTATATAGCTTCTTTGGAACTTTAAAGTCTTAGACAGTTGCCTGAATGCTAAAAATTTAAATGACTTAGCACTGAATTACTCAGCCAATTGTATTAGGTTTTTTTTTTTTTTTCCTGAGACAATTGGGGTTAAGTGACTTGCCCAGGGTCACATAGCTAGAATGTGTTAAGTGTCTAAGACAGATTTGAACTCAGCTCCTTTTGACTTCAGGGCTGGTGCTCTATCCATTTCACTACCTAGCTATCCTTTAGGTATTTTTTAAAAAACGGATTTGAGAGCATGTATTCATAATTCTAGTTCACTGTGATAAACTGCCTCCCTTATTTTATACATGAAATATGAAGTTGTTTTTATTTAAATACGTTTGACTTAACTGATTTTGGATTTAGGAATGTGCAAGAGATCTGTAATCCAAGATATTAGACTTGATAAAACAAATTATTATTTTAATTTGCTGTATTGCTAAAGGAGTAGTTGAAAATGTCAATTGTTCATTTAATGGAAACTTTAAAAGGCCACTTTTCTGGTTGATCCATTTGCATAAAGAAGACAATAAAATTTCCAAAAACTGGTGAAATATTTTATAGCTCATAATCAGCTTTTAGACAAAATTTTTAAAATATTTTGGAAAAAAAGAAAAAAAATATTTCTTTAGTTAACAACTAGACAAAAATTTAAAAAGCTTCGATATTTTGTTATGGAGAACAGTAGATATGCTTTCTTTCTTTCTTTTTTTTTTTTTTTTTCATGCTCCATTTAAGAAGGTGATGAGCTATAGTATCTGTTGATTTTGGTTGCCCTAGATAACTTGCTTTGCTGAATATTTACTGATATTTTTCCCCCTGCCTCAACACCTATTTGACACTATTCCTTAAACCCTCAGGATTTCATTTGAAATAAAGCATCTCTGCTTTTTGACAAGGTACAGTAATTCCTCTTGTCTTCTGCTTATTTTTCAGGCTGTGTCAGCACGTGCAGCTTGGACAGAAAGCAGAATGAGTCATTAATCAGAGTATTGATTTAGTATATTCCCAGTTTAGCTCTTTTCATTTTTTTTTTGATTCAGCATGTATTCCAGTCATTCTGTTTACAATACATCTAAACAGATGCACTTAGAGACTGAATTATTCTCGCAGATTTTTCAGTGATCACATAAAATTTATAATAAAAAATTAAGTATAATTCAAACTTTGAAATAAACTAGGTTTTAGAAAAAAATAACGATTCTGTTTTATTATTCAAAAAAAAGGTTCTTATATGTAGCTGTGTAAATATATGACATATAGTTTCTCTATCCCTTTAGGGGATTTTGTCAAATCTTATTGTTTGATATATCTTTATTAAAATGTATATTTTGTCATTCTCTGAGAATCCTCTCCACATGGCTAAGGGAAATGGTAAAAGCTTTACAACTGAATTTGAAAAGCAATATGCTGAGACTAGTAAAGAATTCAAAACCTGATAATGAAAATTTGTCCTGAAGCAGAAATGTTATCTCTAAGGAAAATAAGACAAAATTCTATATTTTAGAAAATTATATCCTTGTATTTTTATATTTAATATATGTACACCTATATAATATTTTAAACTCAATATAATATGTATTATTCCTATTTGAAAATATTTCTTTACATGAAAATGAGAGAGGTAGGGAAGATTTTACATTATTGATTCTAGAAAATCATGTCCTTGATAAATACTGCTTGACTAATAGGATAAAATTCTACAGAGATCATTTATCTATTTGAAAACAGAAATTCATTTTTAAAAAATGAAATATCATTTGCTCAAGTCAGAAGATCAGCCATTATAGGTAAATATTTATAATGCCATGCTATTGATGGTGGTAGTGGTGAGGGGAATATAATCAGCCAAATAATTCCCCCAAGAAGATATAGATATATGTGTAATATATATATATATAGGAATAGTCATTTATATCAAGATAATCAAGCTAATAAAGAATACTTATGCATTTAGTGTGCTTAGTTTAGTTTATAGAGAGTATTTCTTTTTTTTCCTTTTCTTTTCTTTTTAATTATGTTGGGAGAGAAAAAATCAGAACAAAAGTGGAAAACAATGGGAAAGAAAAAAAAAAAAACAGAAAAAAGAAGTGACCATATGTGTTGATTTACAGTCAATCTCTTTAGTTCTTTCTCTAGTTGCAGATGGCATTTTCTGTCCAAAGTTTATTGGTATTGCTTTGGATTGCTGAATTACTGAGAAGAACCAAGCCTTTCATAGTTGATCATCGTACATTCTTGCTGTTACTGTGTACGAGATATTCCTGGTTCTGCTTGTTTTGCTCAGCATCAGTTCATGTAAATCTTTTCAGGCTTTTCTGAAACCAACCAGTTCATCATTTCTTATATAACAATATTCCATTACCTTCATATACCACAACTTTTTCAGGCATTCTCCAATGGATGGGTATTTATCCATTTTCCAGTTATTTGCCACTACAAAAAGGATTACTACAAACACATTTATAGCATATTTGCATGTCTTTTTCCCTCTTTTAAGATTTCCTTGGGTTACAGTCTCAGTAATGGCATTGCTGGATCAAAGGGTATGCACACTTTTATAACCCTTTGGGCATAGTTCCAAATTGCACTTCCGAATGATTGGATCAGTTTACAATTCCACCAACAATGTATTAGTGTCCCAATTTTCCCACATGCTCTCCACGATTTATCATTATCTTTTCCTGTCATTTTAGCCTATCTGAGAGGTGTGAAGTGGTGCCTCAGATTTGTTTTAATTTGCATTTCTCTAATTAATAGTGATTTAGAACATTTTTCCATATGTCTATAGGTAGCTTTAATTTCATCATCTAAAAATTGTCTGTTCATATCCTTTGACCATTATCAATGGGGGAATGATTTGTGTTCTTATACATTTGACACAGTTTTTTATATATTTTAGAAATGAGAACTTTATCAGCTTTGTACTTCCCTTTTAATCTTATTTGTGTTGGTCTTGTTTGTGTAAAACCTTTTAATTTAATGTAATCAAAGTTGTCCATTTTGCATTTCATAATGTTCTCTAATTCTTCTATAGTTGGAGAGCTTTTTTAAAGTACTGATGCAGGAACATAGAAATGCAAAAAGCAGTTCCTCAGGAGGAATGTGACAGAGAAAAGTATACATCTTCCCTTAATAGAACTTTAGAGTTAAGATGTCATGTAAAGATGAAAAATAGACCCCAAAATGGTGTCTCTTGATGACTCTTGGTCTTCTGGGAACAACATACCATTATCTACCATAAATTTGAAGGAGTAAAAAAGTAAAATGTGAGATTAATATCAAACATTAAGAAACATTTAATGGTTTCCCAAAGTTATCTTTTGTTCAATAGTGCTATCATATATTATTCTTTAGGGAAAAAAATTGAAGACAAAATCAGGCAAAGAATAGGATATAGTTCTCTTTTATAAATTATAGATTTAGAAATAAAAACCCATTGTTTGTAACTGAACTTAGAATTATGAAATATAAAAGAATGATTCTATTTATCAAATAACTCATAAGAATTTTAAGAAGTATACAAAGGTTAGGAACACAAGATTTAATCTTCTAATCTACAAATAACAAATGAATGCATACATCAACTCTTTATTTTTTTCCCTAAAATTAAGTGAGTTTTTGGAAACCAATAAAAATTTTACTATTTTTAGAGGCATAAGTAATACTTGACTGCAATCAGTATAGAAGTCAACCCATAAATAGTGGAGTATCACCAGCAATCTGAAATGCAGCAAGATATATATTTATTTGTGATAGAAAATTAGGCTCTTTTAGTTGCTTATAGGAATTGAAAAGATTAGTGAACGTGCACTTGATCTGATAGGACCCCTGCTGTATAATTCTTTCTCTCTCCCCAGAGATGAAGAGATTGAAATACTTTATTTCAAGGAAGGAAGGGACTGAGTTCTAGTACAGAAGAAAAAATCAAATCTGTAATTCTGAGTTTTAAATTTGGATCCATTTCTGCCTTTGTTTGACATAAGCCTTACAGTGCTTTAATGCTATATTATTTGTGCATGTGTAATGTTAATAGTGAGATACTTCCTATCTGCGCATTTGATTTTTTTCACAATCACTTTCCTCAACTGTAACATGGAGGTTAACCTTGTGCTATATAGCAACGTTCTCATGACAAAAACCTTTGTGAGCTACTCTTGAAATGTTAACTCTTTTGTTTGGTTGGTTAAAGACAGTATCTAAAATGGAAAGATGCTGCGTTGAGCAGATATACTAGTTAGTTGTTGGAGACATATCTTAATTCAAACATTTTGGAAAATAATTTCAACTTTTACAAGAAAACTTATAAAATTTTTATGTACACTTGGAACAGAGACCAACAATGTATTTTAAATCCCATTGAGATAATTTCTAGCAAGAAAAGAATAAACTATACAAAAATTATTCATTGTAACAGTATTTTTTCATTTTAAAACTTCTTCCTTTAAAAACAAACAAATAACTTTACATTCATTTATGGCAAACATATTCCTTGCCTAGTGAACCTTCCCTTGTTAAAAAATTTTTTAAATAAATAAATAATTTTAATAAAACCAACCGATACCTCATCTGTACTGAATATATGAAAATGTATATCCCCAGAATTCACCACCTCTCCACTTTAGGGAAGAGGCTGCATTTTCTCATCATGTTTCTGGAACTAGAATTAATCATTCTAATCATTCAGAGGTTTATTTTTTATTATAAATATCATTTATTTTCTTATAGACATTATTTATAGTAATTTCCTCATTCTCACTTCTATTTAAGTCACGCAAGTATTTCTACTTTCTCTGAATTAGTCTAATATGTTGTTTTTATGACTCTATAGTATTACATTTTAAATTAATTTACCATATTTCATTCTCATTTCCCAATTAAAGTATACTTACATGGTTTCCTTAAATTGTGTTACAGATGTTTTCTACCAGAAAACAGTAGCACTATTTGTAAAATAAACCTCTATGTAAACTTTGTAAAAACTGTGTCCCCTATATTTGAAAAATTGTTTAACAAATTATAATATATGAACATAATGGAATTTTGTTGGAATTGTTAAACTGGCAAAGCTAGGGTAAGATATTTTTTAATCAAGGAACATAATTATCAAAAGAAAAGAAAAGATGATTATGCAGTAACCCAAGAATATGGAATTTATTTCTTATAAATTTATCAATAAAACAATTAAACATTAGGATAAATTAAAAATGTTACATAAATACTAGCTCCTGTAAATGGTGAATGCAATATTTATTTTATAATTTTTTTAAAAGATTACTATTTGCCAATCATGGGCTCTCCTGGAAGCCAGCTTATGTCACTCAATTTCCTTTTTTCTCTACTCATATATTGAAGAAATGAGTTTCTTAAATAAGCTTTGTAGCTTTCAGAATTTTTACAACCTGCCATCTGCTTTTGATAGACATAGACATGTAACTTCTTAAGGAAACTGCCATTTTTCCTTCAAAATACTTGAAAAAAAATTGACCAGAAAAAATGGTTCTATAAAAGGTTTTTTAAAAGTGTTTAGCAAAATTTTTGTTCTATCCTTTGAGGGTAAAAGAATATTATAGAAATGAAAACAAAATTTTAAAAAGTAATATTATTGCTTATTCTGTGTTGAGAAACAGAAAGAAATTGTTTATTTGCATGAAGTAGAATGGTCACCATAAATCACCTGTACTCAAGTATTGAGCCACAGAGACTGAATGGATTATTTTTATCCAATGGATTATTTTTAGAAAATTGTTTTGTTTTTGTTTACTCTTTTACTTACCTAATTTAATTTATGTTTTGATTGATATAAAGTATGCTTTATATGTGTATCTTCATTATTAAAAGTAATGTTTACAAAAATTAGCAGGATAAATTAGCTTTGCTTTTGGACTCATTTCCCTTCCATCCCTGTTTCTAAACCCTCCCCATTTATTTTTAACAGCAGGTGCAATGGTTTGATGGTTTTCATTGCTTGGAAACTAGTTTCATTTCTTTGAAACAGTTTGTTGAGAAGGTCAGCTGAGTTCCATTGTACCAAGAGCATTGGCCCATGGTACAGTGCTCCTCTCTCTTTTTGACAAGCAAAAAGAAATGGGGCAGGGAAGGCAATCCTATTCCAAGATCAATCTCCACATCATCAATTGCTTCCATTCATCATGTTCCTGTCATAAAATGGGAGAGTGAACAGTTTCACGTGAACAACCTACATTTATGGCTTATGGAAATACACAGTATGTCTATTGGAAGGAGAAAGGTCTAATACTTGAAAACCCAATCAATAGTTAGCCTTGGCATTTGCCAAAGATTTATCTTGATTATCGAATTCACTTGATAATGTGGGAATTATAATACAATACTAGGAATAGAAGAAAAATCACTATTCTATATTAAGAGTGAGTCAGTAAATTGAAGTAACTCAAAGAAAATATCTGGATTTCAAGGTAAATCCTCTGGATCAATTTCTCAAAATGTAATATGAGATGATATAGCTACTCTGTTTCAGTCACATGGCACATGATCTATTCAATTTCTAATTTTTGTGAAAAATCTGTCCATACTTCAGTAACACTGCACTATCCTTTTTCATGGTACTTGAAAGGTTTGGTTTTGTTCCCCACCTCCCCAAATTTATTCAAACACTATCATTGCCTTAGACTGTAGGAAATGAAAAAGAAAATTAGTTTTTCCTAGAAAATGAAGATGATTTTAAATTCAAATAGACCCATTTTTCTATATCTCTAAATTTTGTTATTTTTGAGTGTTTACACTGTAAACTATCATTGCTTATAATAGTCCTATAGACAATATTTTAGGTCTCTAATCTTTTTTTTATCATAAGATCCCTTTATTCACTCATTTTCAGTTATATAAAACTATTACCCCATTCATAGTCTTCTTGTCAAAAATATTTGAATGATTTGCCATTTCCTTCTTAGGTCAATTTATAGAAGAGGAACTGAAACAAACAGGGTTAATTGACTTGCCTAGGGTCCCCCAGGTATTTACTGTCTGAGACCAGATTTGAACTCATAAAGATGAGTGTTCCTAACTTTGCTCTGGCATTTTATCCTCTACCAACTTTTTTGATTTTTATTCTTGCTTTGCTGCTCTTTACTTTATTATTTCTTTCCTCTCTCCTGCTTCTTCCCCCTATTTTGTGATATCTGATATCCACATTTTACCTTTTTATGTTTTAGATACTATTTTATTTTATTGTTTGCTTTTATTTTCTTTTGTGAAACTCCTTTTCAGAATGCTTACTTCTCTCCACATTCCCCCCAAAGTTATCAGAATTAGGTCTAGCATAATAATTCTAACCAGAAGGCAGCATTGAAAGAAAGAATAAGGCTTCCTTTCATTATGTGTATGTTTTGTACTAAGCTTATAAAAATGGATTTTAAATGTCTCTTAAGCTATTAACTCAACAACTTAAGGAAACTAAGAAAGCATAGTTCTATGAAGTTGAGTATTATCCAGAGAAAACATTTCTAAGTTGCAGCTATTATTTTTTCATAAAATAACCTGATTTTTTTTACAGAAAGACAGCATTATTAGAAAGTTGAACAGGAGACATGCATAAAAATCACTTAATCACTAAGTCCCTCTAGATTTTTTAGAGAGGTAAAAAAAATGAACTGAGCATGTATAATATTTCTTGAAACAGTACTATAGGGGCCTCATTACTAGTCATTTTATTACAATATTTTTCCCAGCATCATTGAAATCTCATTTAACAAAATGACAGAAATACCTATTGCATCTCTTACACTTTGACCCTCATTCCCTCTCCCTTTATGAAAATTAATTATAAGGCTAAAATATTTTATTTAAAATCAAAATTAATGCTATCATAGGTATATTCTGTTTTGGTGAACTTTTGGTTTCATATTCAATTGAAGAAGAAATATCCTTTTGAACCAGTTTGAAATATAATTTCTATTTTTAGAGGTATGGTTCCTTGATTCTGTGCTAAAATAAGTCCTGATAAAATCCCAATCAGCTCTTGTTGCTATTGTAAGACCTATTTTTCTCCATAGGGAAAAGTCTTGAAGTATTTGTACTTAGCTAAAATGAGAACTTATGAACTTGAAAACTGATGAGTGGATAGATAAACCCAAAGTAAAAAATAACTAAGACATATCTTCACTAAAGTGAAGTATAATATGTAACCAATGGATGTTCATGATTTGAATCCTGAGTGAAACAGCATCTTAGCTGGTAAATGAAAATGAAATATGGCATGTGATGGGAGAAAAGTTTCATTAAAAAGTGACTCTGGTCATATTCCTGGAATACTACAAGTGTAAGCTACCAGGTCTAGAGAGTAGTAGCAGGTATGTTTGGACAAGAAATGGACAGATATATGTGATATAACAGTTTCAGAACATTTTTTTTCTTCTGTTTTAAAGGAAATGCTTTAAAATTGTGTAGGACGGGTGCTACCCCCTTTCCCAAATTAATTAATCAGAGACATCTTCTGATACAAAGAGAAAGCATTTATTTGGTCCCTGTAGGGAGAGGCCCAGACACACACCTGGGAGCCATCCCAACTCCCACCAGATGCACCTGGTACCTGGCCAGCTGGAAGTAGAACACCTGGTGGAATAGGAACAGACCCAAGCCTTTTCATTGGATAGACTAAAAGGATGTAATCATTTTGACCAATGGTCACCAATGTGGTCTGCTTCCCACAGGCCATGTTTCCTGTAACTTCCTGTCTGACTTTTTAGAGATTATGTGATTTCCCAGGGTCCTTCTTGGGCCCCGAGTTTAAGACCTTATCTTTTGGCTCTACTTAAACCTAGTCTCAATACTAAGACTCAATACTTCATCTAGTCAATCCATTCAAAATCTACCTACTTTCCCCCAAATGGCTATTATTGAGCCAATTCCTTTAATGTTGACAAGAAATAAAAAGTAGAAAAGGCAATTTGATAGAGTGGAAATAATACCCAGTGTTTATATATTACTTTAAGTTTTACAAAGCCACTCATACAGTCTATCTTTCTATATTCAAATCCGACTATCTAAAATCTCATTTGATTTTCTCAACAATTCTGTCACGTAGGCTCTATTAAATTATTTCTATTTTACCAAGATAGAGGCGATTAAGTGATTTTGGTAGTAAGTATCTGAAGGAGGGATTTGAGTCTTTTTGGTTCCAATAGAGGATATCTTATCCACTTAAAGTCAAAAAGCTTGGGTTCACAATATCTACTACTTAATACTTATGTAACCTTGGTCATAATATCCCTGGGTCTTGGACTATAAGCTTTCTTCCAGTCATGAAACTATCATCCTATGATTTCCCCACTGTTATCTCTCCACCTCATCACATACACACACATACACATAAAATATGCATCATACAGCCAAATAGACATGCACACTCTCATACCTAATACAGGTAAAACCTGTCCTGAAAGTCCAATGGGCTACCTACATATTACCTAGTTTCCTGTCACTTGAGATTCTCTGTCTGAGTTTGAATAACCTTTTAGGAATATTTCAGAGGTGATTTTTCTGTATATATATTATAATAGAATCAATAAGAAATTCTTTTTCCTCATATCCTATTTCTCCTCCTCTCATTCCCCTTCTTTTACTCCTTCTCATCTTCCCTCAATTACCTCTCTCCTTAATTAAGTACAAATACTGAAAGTGGGGAATCATCCTGAAATAATTTGCAGATTCAGACCATCTCCGAGTCAAGGGGCAAAGCTATATGGTGATACTATAATAGTATACTAAGTTCCCTAGAGGAGAAGCAGGACCTTTTAGGGAAAGATCCACTGCAAGGTATGCTAAGTTTTCTAATTGTGTGCATCAGTAATTCAACTGGTAGTTATAGTTGTCCTGTTTATACAAGGTAGCCTTGAAGGAGTTGACATTTACAACTTAACCTCCAGATTGTGTAAAGTAATAATGGTATCAGTTAAGGCGAGCTCTCTCTGTACAAGATAATTCTACAGGTCAGTTTGTTCCTGTAGTTCCTCACTGGGGACCACTCAGATACTGGGCTGCTGCCAGGAACATGATCTTTTGCTGGAGTCCATTCACTATATCACTCTCCCAGGAAAATGTAGTGTCACCATCTATGGCACATTTTCTTTATACATTAGGTCAATACATTTTTTAAACAAATATTGTGACACATGAGCTAATAATGAACACTACTGTTGTTAAGCATTATTTAAAATACAAATTTTTTCCTTGAAAATTAGAGTTAGTGTAGAAGACCTTGAACATGTGTTGGCAATAGGCAGCATGAGTAAAGGTAAGATATAAAATTGGGAAACGAAGAAATGTGTTTTGAAAAACTTTTTGGTTTTTAATTTGGTTTAGATCTTGGAGTAAATGAAGGGAATTAATGTAGGATAAGGTGACTGGGGAAAAAAAAAAGCTGAAGCTAGGTTGTGTTGAACCTTGAACCACAGATGTTTGGGTATATTAGAATTGAAGGAAATTTTAGGAGTACAATTGTGTGTTTATACCCATGTTTTAGAAAGAATAACATGGCAAATGGTATGAAAAACAGTGGATTATAAGGGAAGAAAGAAGAGATTTTTTTTGGAAGCAACAAATATATATTTAAAAGTGGTTTAACCAGGATGTTTTATGTGCAGCAATAGTTTATATTTCACATTCCTTTTTTTTTTAAACAGGCTATCTCACTGTTATAATTTACACATTATCAGATTAGGTGTCGTGCATTCAATCTTGCAAGATTTTCCCCTCTCTCATCAAGGTACAATAATAACAAAGCTTCTGCTTATGGGATGTGATGCCTTTTATAGCTAAGAAGCAAATTGAAAATTAGTTGGCTCACCTGAGGATTTCAGGAATGACCTTAGCCTCATTAACCTTGTATCTTAACCAGATGGGATACTTCATTTGAAAATTAGTATTTTCCCAATTCTTTCACATATGAGTCCCATTAAGTGTTGACAAAAACAGTCCTGAAAGTAATACATTGCTATTTATGCTGAAGAGTTTAATACATCAGGCTATTTCCATGATCACGAGACATGGCACAATTATACTGCTTCTTTGAAATGGGCTTTAAAATATCTTGAAAATAATCCATTTTTTGTGTACAAAGATAAAGAGATCAAACTTTTCTTATAGTACTTTTAGTATGTTTTTTTCCTTAGATTAGTATTATGTAAAATTTCTGATCAGAGAAAGATAAAAGGCATAATTAAGGGTCAAAAATACGTAAAAAGGCTTCTGGTATTACTAGAAATCTGTGGTTGGATGTTTACATATAAATAAAAATTTTAAATAGATTTATATCCTTAAAAGATATAGGTTTTTAGGAGTTAAACTGCTTGAAAATGTATTTTCAATTTTGATAAACACCAAATATTATAAACCAGCTTGACTTCTGGGTAATTCAGACTCTCGGGTTTAATCATCCATCCCTAGTTAATTTGTAAAGCAGTTGCCTTAATGTATATCACTTAAAGCCTGTAAAGGTTAGGGGGGAGGGGAAGGAGTTGTTTTAATCACTTGTGTTCTTTTCTTTTATGAGGCTAGTGTCATTTTTAGTAAACACCTTAAAAATAGATAGAAGCTATAACATTTTACAGAGCCTTCAAAATTAAAAATAAGAAAGATTTGGTAACTTAATGAACTGTGTTTTTTCCTAATCAATGAATATATATGGAATTATTGTAGCTATTTGTAGTAACGTTAAACCGTTCTACATAATTAAAACAGCAGACTAACATTTAAGAATAAAACTTAAATTATTTTTATTTGAGATATTGTGAGATTTTTAATACAGTGTCTAGCACTAAGTAGTCACTTAATAAATATTACCCTGATACCATGTTCTATTGTGATACAAAATAGGTTGTTTTATTTTTTTAGATATCTTCATTATGGTGGCTTTCTCCAAGTCATTTCCTTAAAATTCAAGTTTAAAAATGTATATGTATATTTTTAAAACTTTTGAAGAATATGTAACTAGGACAGAATTCTTAATGTATTCATACAGTGCTAAGATCTAGCTCTACTCTCGTAAGAATTAAATTACATTGGTATCTCTAAAGAAGTATCCCACAACTATTGAACCATATGAAATTACTATTTCTTTTTTTTTAATAACTTTTTATTGATAGAACACATGCCAGGGTAATTCTTTACAGCATTATCCCTTGCATTCACTTCTGTTCCGATTTTTCCCCTCCCTCCCTCCACCCCTTCCCCCAGATGGCAAGCAGTCCTTTACATGTTGAATGGGTTGCAGTATATCCTAGATACAATATATGTGTGCAGAACCAAACAGTTTTCTTGTTGCACAGGGAGAATTAAATTCAGAAGGTATAAATAACCCGGGAAGAAAAACAAAAATGCAAGCAGTTTATATTCATTTCCCAGTGTTCTTTCTCTGGGTGTAGCTGCTTCTGTCCATCTTTGATCAATTAAGGCTCTCTTTATTGAAGAGGTCCACTTCCATCAGAATACATCCTCAAACAGTATCGTTGTTGAGGTATATAATGATCTCCTGGTTCTGCTCATTTCACTCAGCATCAGTTCATGTAAGTCTCTCCAAGCCTCTCTGTATTCATCCTGCTGGTCATTTCTTACAGAACAATAATATTCCATAACATTCATATACCACAATTTACTCAACCATTCTCCAATTGATGGACATCCTTTCATTTTCCAGCTTCTAGCCACTACAAACAGGGCTGCCACAAACATTTTGGCACATACAGGTCCCTTTCCTTTCTTTAGTATCTCTTTGGGGTATAAGCCCAGTAGAAACACTACTGGATCAAAGGGTATGCACAGTTTGATAACTTTTTGAGCATAGTTCCAAATTGCTCTCCAGAATGGCTGGATATGTTCACAATTCCACCAACAATGTATCAGTGTCCCTGTTTTCCCACATCCCCTCCAACATTCCGCATTGTCTTTCCCTGTCATTCTAGCCAATCTGACAGGTGTGTAGTGGTATCTCAGAGTTGTCTTAATTTGCATGAAATTACTATTTCAGGGAAAGATAATCAGTGATATTAATTCAAGAGATAATACATTGTAAAGTTCATTAACACATTTCCTATATAGGCATTTTCTTATGTATGCTTATGATCCTGTCAGAATCAACCAAAAATTTTTTTCATGATGGCCATTGATTTCTTAAGATTAATCTATTTGTAAGATTTATTCTATAACATGGAAAATAATGTTAGATCCTTAGGAAGAAGAATGCATTTCTACCATATTGGATAGTCTTGATTTCAAGATATCTAAAGAATAAATTAAATCAATCATAACATATATTTTCCCCCTTGGTAAAAATAAAAACCTAAGTATAAAAAGTAGCATGAGGTATGTCACTAAGGAACTGTTTAATTACAAAAACAAACAAACAAACAAACAAAAAAAAAACAGGTTGTAAGAGTGCCTGCAGCAGATGAACATTCTGAATGCTTTAGAGAGCTCTAGAAACTAAAAAACCTAGAACAAGGCTTCCTTTATTAAGAAATCTGTATAATTAGAAGGAACCCTACTATCAATGTAATCATTAATCCATTGAATAATCAAAGATGTGTAGGTAAAGGATGTAGGAAGACCATTTTTATCCAAAATAAGTTTTCCTTATTTTTCCTAGTAAGAATCTGGTAAGAATCACAAATACCAATTTTCTGTTAGTGATATTTATGTCGTGAGAGAGAATCAGATAATCAGACAGAGAGAGAAAAAGACATAAATACAGAGACATATGAGGGAAAATAATAACTTCAATATGAAGTTTTTAAGTCTAAAAGCCAAAATACCAAGTGAAAAGAGAAAAAGATGACAAGAAAGGTAACAATTTGACTATATATCTTACATTATTTTGGTGCCTCTGAAAGCATTAGATTAACAAAGATATTAAACATTTATTTTAATTTTAATTAATCTAATAAGGACTAGTAGCTGAGACTTTAGCAAATAAAATGGAATCTCTCCCACTGATATCCATTTTTCTTCTCAGATGTTCTACAACTCATAGTACAAACTAATGTAGTCTTATCTTTATCTAGTGCTATTACAGGTCTTAAGAATAATTCAATGTACCTCTGTCACTATCCTTCCTTCCAATATCTATGAACATTTTGGTTTTGTCAAGTTTTGGTGGGTCTAGGAGGTTCCAGTGTTTAGCAGCAACACTCTCTGTCATATTAGTCTTTCACTATGACATTGATAATCTGTACCTTGCTCACTGAAATCCACATATAGACCTCATCTCATGATCTTTACCTGGTTCTCTCTAGGTGTCCCATCACTATCATAGGAATAATATTGCAAACCCAGGGTTACTTACCTGCCAGTTCTTACTTAGTACTTTCTACATCTTTGCCTTTAGGTATGGCATACATGATAAAAGAGAAGTAGGTAGAGAACTAGTTCTATTTCTATAAGCACATTACATATTTAAATGTGAAACTAATAACTGAAAAAAGAAGTAATTATTCAGCCAATTAAACTTGCCATTTTATATTTTTCTTAATTTTGACTGATAAGGAAATTTAAAATTAGAATATTACTTGGTTCCTTAAATTATCTTTCCAGTCTCTTAAACCTTACTTCTATCCCATTCCCCCTCATACTGATAGTCTTCTATCCATTGAGATCCTGAAACTGGCCTTACTGTTCCTCATAAAGATGCTCCATTTCTTCAAACCATACATTTTCATTGATTATCCCCCATCCTCCACTTTTCTCCTTCCTTATCTCTCTTCACTTTCTTGACTTTCTTTAAATCTCAACTAAAATCCCACTTTCTATAGAAAAACAAAACACTTTTCCTGGTCCCCTTCAATACTAGTGTTTTCTGTCTGTTGACATTTCATATTGATCTTGTTTATATTTTTGTTTGTTCATAGTTTTTTGCATTGTGTATTCCTCATGAGA
This sequence comes from Antechinus flavipes, assembly GCF_016432865.1. Taxonomy (NCBI): domain Eukaryota; kingdom Metazoa; phylum Chordata; class Mammalia; order Dasyuromorphia; family Dasyuridae; genus Antechinus; species Antechinus flavipes. Next base: position 108,899,137 of record NC_067400.1, on the reverse strand, counting down.
TTGCACATTTATTAAATATATAGAAGTGCATGATAAACACATATTGACTAGGTAATAGGAAAAGGTTACTGACCTCTTCATCTTTGTCCATAAATGTATTTGAATAGTTAGGTAAAAGATGTTATTTTACTCACCATTAAATCTTTTCATTGAGAAAAAAATAAATTAATCAATCAATCTTCATTCTCAAAAACACTTTTAGAAAGCAGAAATACTGAGATCTTTAACCAATAATATGCTTTCTGTTAATGTAAACATTGAATTTCATTTCTGTATTCAATTAGTCTGATGGTGGTTTTCGTGAGAAAAAATGGACATTAATTTTTCCCATAAACCTGATTATAGTTAGATAAGTTCTGAAGCAATTATTTTGCAAGAATAAAGAAATCAGTCAGGAAAAATATCCTCTATATTAACAAACCCCTATTTATTTTGATACTTAATTTTTTTTGGTTTAGGTTTAGAAGTGAACTATTGGCACTCTGTTAACTACATCTATTCTAAAAGGGCACTCTTGAATTCAAAGAAGTTGATTTTCTGAAATAATGGTGAATAGCAAGCATGAATTATCATATGTTTTCTCTTGGCTGGTCCATAACGTTCATGGCATGATACTATGTTCTCACACTACAGAAGAGTGGTTAAATTTTTGTCTTAGCTACCCTTATAGTGTGTAGTATCAGAGAGGGAAAGCAATACCAAAATCAAATACATTTTATTTTTGCAATTAGCATTTGCTTTGCTCAGTGTAAAAACCTTGTTGGCCATGATCTCTGCCTCTAATTTTAATTAAGATTGTTAAATTTTAGTTAATTTGCTTTTACTCTCAATGATGCAAAAATATATAATTGTCTTGTCAAGGATGTCAAAGATCCCAGTTTACGTATGGCCATAACTATGATAAGGTTCAGAATGCTATTAAATGTTGCTTATAATCCACAAAACAATTCAATTTAGACAAATAATAGTACCAGCATATATGTGATTTCATGGATGTACATTTTCTCTTCAAGGATGGAGATTACAGCCTAATCATATTAGTATACTATGTGTTACTGGTCTACATCCTCCCATATATTTGCACAGTCTATTAATGAGCTAGATATCTTTCTTGACATCTTTTGTATTGTTTTGATACCAATGTGGAAATAGATAATATACACAAATTGAAGAATTATTTTGTAATTGAAAAAACCCTGGTCATTATAATTTGGCCAGTTATATTAATGATCATGATCAGTCTCTCAGAATACCTACAAGGAATGTGAACAAATGGAAGCTGGTATAGTTGGGTCTTATAGATGAGGATTAACCAACTAAATTTAAATAAAATTGAAAAAGACATCTTTTCCCAATTGTTCAGCCTTGCATTGCCAAGTTTCAATTGTGTGATTCTAGGACATGTAGTTGAGAAAAAAAAAAAAAAGAGAGAGGCCTTCCAAGTATTCCTGGATCAACTGCTTATTTTTTTTTCCACCCTCTGGGAGAAGAGCTTTAATTCCTATTTAGTCCAGAAAATTTGGCAAACATATCCCAACCCCTAAACACCTCAGCAGACTAGACAAGTACTAATCCCTCATGATGAACCTCTACTAATGAAGACAGATTGTTTAAAGCTTTGAGTAAAACAAAAGAGATTTGGGATCCTAGGGACATGGAGAGAAAACATAACATTATTTGTTTCAAAAAAATATGCACCTTTCTTTTATATAGTACCTTATTTTTTCAAATAATTTACTCACTGTTTCACTTATTACCAATAACTCTGAAAAGTAGTTAAGGAAGATATTATAACTCCCACTTTGTAGCTATGGAATTTGAAATTCAAAAACATAATTACCTAAATAAGTAGGGATAGTTGGGAGGTCTTCAAATCTAGACCTTAGTCTACCTCCTTGCCCAGAAATCTTTCTAAGATAACATACTAGCTCTAAGATATGAAGTTACCTTAGATATAGATTTTTTGTGTTATTAAAATTTGTCATAATATAAAGTCAAGGATCATGTTTGTTTGTTATTGAAGAAAAGTCATAATACAGTCAAATCATTCTACCAAAGTCCTTAATTGTAATAAAGGGAAAAAACCAAACTGAAAGGATTGAGATAGTCTCCCAAAATTTTTCCCCTTTTAATAATAATAATAATACATTCTATGGGAGCCAAGATGGCAGAGAGGACACACGCTTCTATCTAAGCTCTTCCTTGCCCTCAAACTACTTCTTTCATTAAATTGCCTTGGAATTAGTGCTTAACTGAAAAAACCCACGAATATTGGAAGTACAACACATTACCAACAGAAGATATCCTCAAAATTTGCCAGAAAAAGTCTGTTTTTACTCACAGGTGGGGATGATTAGATCAGATGCAGACTGCAGGCAGGTAATGAGAGCACAGTAGGCAACACACTCTGAACAGACTGGAGGGGAGAGAGGTGTAGTCTCAGCCAGCAGAAAATTTGCGGGGAGGACTTTACCACAGTGTGGCTACTTTGCTCTGGTAGCAAGCTAGTAAATCAGTAAAGAAGCTATAAATACACCTGAAATGGTAGAGTCTCCCAGGACCTGGCCACACCCACGTAGCAACTGGAGTGACTCAGCACGCTCTCAGAGAGCAACCCCTGATCCCAGTGCAGCCATTGCTGTCCCATTACTGCTTCACTTCTGCTTCCTATTGTCTGTAGAGGAAGCTTGGTAATGCCATCCTGCCCAAAAAGCAGACCACAGTTGTTTTTTTTTTTCCTTTGTTTCTTTTTTGTCAAAATGAGTAAAAAGTTAAAGTGAACACTTAACTATAGAGGGGTTCTATATGAATAGAGAGTAGACTTCAAACACTGAGGAGACTAAAAACAGACTATCTCTAGATGAAACCCCAAAGAGGGATATGATCTGGTCCCCACCACACAAGACTCTCATAGAAGAAATTAAAAAGGCTCTCATAAGAGATCTAGAAGAAAAATGGGGAAAGGAAGGGAAGGTTAGCAAGAGGATCTGCATAAGTCATCCCACTCATTTAAAGATAAGAGTGGATAAAGAAACCAACTCCCTGAAAAACAGAATTAGTGAATTGTAAAAAGAAAATAGCTCTCTAAAAAATAAAATTGGTGAAATGAGAAAAAAAAAATTCCATAGAACAAAACAACTCATTTAAAAACTCAATTGGACAATTACCAAAAGAAATAAAAAAGTAAATGAAGAAAATAATTCATCAAAATAATAATACATTTCTCAGTAGTTGAAAATGGTAGGCCATTGGTTCCTAAAGTTAACCTTTTCTGAATTTCTATTCTCAACTATTAATCTATTTCTAATTCCATTCCTGAATGTTCTGATTATTTGCTTATTTGCAAGCAGCAGATAGATGGAAATGATTAGGACAATCTACTAAAATTAAGAAAATGTTTTTTTTAATCTTACATGTTTTAGTATGGCATTGGTTACCATTTCTTTATCCTGGTCCACTAAAGGAAAAAAATATCCTTAGCAGGAATGTATGTAAATAGATTTTGAGGAATATGTATGCTTTTATACTATGACTGCTTATATTTGTTTCATTCCTGTTCCCATATGGCTATTGAAAAGTTAACTAGAATTGGACTAGAAGTAAAAAAAAGTAGCCTCCTAAGATGTTGTTTGCTCAGCCATGTTTTCAGAACATGATGTGCTTTTTTTTTTTTTTTCTTTTTAAATAACTGTCCTAGAAGTTTAGAATTATGGTAAGAGTTACTTGGAGGTAATTTTGTGTAGGGCAAGGGTAGCTTGTAGAATTGTAGTAACCTTGTATTTGGCCTAGATCTTGGGGTATTACTCATATCCTTAAGAAATCCCAAGCTGGAACTTGACCAGCTAGGTGTCTTACCATCTGTCATTAAATCATACCCAATAATAATAATGTTTCAAGTAATAAAAATAGAAAAATAGAAAACGTTGGGGAAGAAGGAGAAAAATGTATTCAAGATTGCAAGCACATTTAGAAATGAAAGTCTGAACATTGGTATAATTACATATACAGACCACAATTGACACAGATTTGAACTGTTTGTTAGAAATTGAATTTTGAACATTTAAAAGATCTGCTGTCAGCAACTAGAGCCACACTGGCAACCCACGGAAAAAAATCCACATTTTTCTACAATTGATTTATAGTTTACTAAGCAAAAGAACATTGGGCTTTAGGAAAAAATGTTATAAAACTGAAAAGTAATATGAACGACTATGGTTTTTGGCAACCTTTTATCAACACTGCTAAGCCAAAACGGCATGCTGCCAAACCTCAGACTCTATTGCCTTTATATCTAGAATAGATAAAAAATACTGTAACAGGAAAAAATAAGGGAAAGGCTGTATTACTGTATTATAATTATAGAGTAACAAAAAAAAATTGGAGAACTAGGAAAATGGGTTACACCTCTTTCATCTGATACAGTTATTAATTCATGGTATTGCTCTTCTTTTGTAAGATATAGAGTGAGTTCTAGTTATAGCTCTCTATGGCCAAATCACTTCAATTTTTTAATCCTTCAGTTTTGATAGGTGAAATATGTGGATTATCTTTTAAAGTCATTTCCAGCAATAAAATTTCACAGTTCAATATATTCAGCTAACATCATCTCAGCTTATGAATCTTAAAAAATAAAAACCAAAGAGCTTTATGTTAATCAAAAAGCATGTTGTTGTATGTTGCTTTGAACTCTGTATATATAAAAATAATTTCTTAGTAAAAAATGGGTGGTAGCAAGATAGAATTGTTAACAAATAGTTCTATTTTTTTTCTTCTATAACAAAGGAAATTGGATCCAATTCCTAGAAAATAAATGAGGCTGAAATTGTTTTAAAAAATTAGCTTTAAAGTAATTTCTTAATTTTTCATGTTAATATGTCAAATAATAATCAACATTGATACATATTATATTATTTCTACATGGCTTCAGTGTACTTATTTCCACTTTTCTTTGGATGTAGCTGTTTTGACTTTATTATCTTCTTCCCAAAATGTATTTTTATCTTCTCCATTACCATAGCACTTTCTAGCCATGTTCTTTTTCTGTTATTTGCTCATTTTCCCCAGTCTATTTCTTGACATTTTGCTAATTCAGAAAGTCTGTACATTTTCAGTTCTTTTTAGGTAGCATGATCTAAGGAGAAATGTTATCTCTGTTCTCCTGGTATGTGCTCTTGTTTGTGAAAGACCACAAGCACTCTTTCTGCCTTAGAAGTATAACCAGAATCCCTTATCCCCTGTGCCTTCATAGTCCCAGCAAAGGGCCCCTTGTAATCTACTTCTGACCACTTATGTCATCCTCTTACCATCTGTGCTCTGAGATCTCGGGAAGCTGCCTCTGCAGGTTCAGTTCCCCTAAAATCTGCTGCTGTCTTACTGGGGAGTAGCCTGTCCTGGATTATACTCTACTTTCATCCCAGACCTTTCCTGTTATCCTTCTAAATTGTTAGTTCTGCTACCCTGTATTTTGTTTTGAGGCATTAATTTAAAGTTGTTTGGAAAGGAATTTGGGAGAACTCACATGAGTTCCTACATTTACTCCATTATCTTAATTTTGTCTTCTGTCCCAAAAGTCTTAATGCAATTTTTGTGGTTAAATAGTGTAAAATCACATTAAGACTTTTGAGACAACTTATAACATGTATATGGTATAAAATTCAATTTATTTATTGTGAACACCAAAACATTTATAGCAGTACTTTTTGTAGCATCAAAGAATTGGAAATGAAGAAGCTATCCATTGATTAGGAAATGACTAAGCAAATTATGGTATGTAGACGTAATGAGATGTTACTCTACTGTGAAACAAAATAAATATGATGAATATTACAAAAGCACAAAAAGATAACATTAATTACTGCAGAGGGAAGCAAACAGAAACATGAAAATAGTATCTACAATAACTACAAGAAGTTAAATGTAAATAATAATAACCCCCCCAATCAAAAGTGAGTGTTACAGAATTTAAAAAGGACAAACAAGGCCCAAGCAAGAGTTATGAGATTTCTCCTCATTCTTTTGCAGAGATAAGAAGTCTGTGACTGTGGAATACTGCATATACTTTCAGACTTTTTTTTTGACATTTATTAGTTTTGCCAATTTTCTCCCCTTTGCTCAGTTCCTTTTAAGAAATCTTTTAAAATGTTGTTATATAGAATGCTTCTCTGGAAGGGATTACTGGTAGGAATTCTGGGAGAAATTTGGGTGATATAAAAACAAAATAATATCAATATAATTTATTTTTAATATCACATAATCTCTCCATGTGTAAACTGAAGCTAATAATGCTTATACCACTTAACTGATACACTTGTGAAGATCAAATGAAGAAAGTGGTATGAACACTTTGTAGAGTAATATGTAAATGTAAGCTCTCATTATAAAAAGGATAGAAACTCTTAGTGGCTGAGCTAAAGGGCAGAGTTCTCTAAAATATAAATTTTTCATGGTTTACTTTACTGATATTTACCAAATAATTGGACTAGAGATAGAAATTCCTCCCTGGAAAAATACATGTGGAGTAGGCAAAAGTATGGAGAAAAAATGAAAAAATAAATATAAGAGCTTTTAGGCAAATGTATAATTCATTATAATAATTCAGAGATACTGAAATTCACTTTTAGATTCTACAAGTCATTTATCTGTAAAAGCATTTTCTTTAGCCACTGCCACCATCATCATCTTCATTACTATCATCATCATCATCATTATTATTATTATTATTATTGTGTCTCTTAAGTTCTTCATATACAGAGCAATCCCCTAGTTGAGTCATTAGGAGACAATAACATTCTCCAGAGAACTCTGGCATTTACTGGAGGATTTATATGTGTCTGAAAATCTACAAAATTTAATTTTTAAAAGTGTAGACTCTATTAATTTTAACCATTTAAAAAAATCAGTAGTGCACTGTAGCTACAAGATGGAACTACCCTGGAGCTATAATATAAGAAACCATTAAGTTGGAGGACCACACAAAGGAAAAATGAAAAGAAAATAGAATTGCAGAAAAAGGAAGTTTGGCTTCTATGGAGGACATTTCTATTCTTATAATGGTTCCCCTTCTTAGAGAAACCCTATAATCTCAAGGCACTGTCAATGCTTAAGCACTCATCCCAGACTTAGTTTTCTTCTCAAGTAAGAAAAAAAAAATTAAAACTTTGCTGGCAGGAAAAATACGATCATAAATCTAAAATCAGAATGAGCTTCATTGGATATTCAGCTCAGTGATCTCACACTCAAGGTTGTTGCTGACTGAATATAGATTTAGAGAAAAAAACAAACAAACAAGAAATAACATTTTATTGTGTCTTTATTCATTTTGTTAATCATTTCCTAATTATTTTTAATTTGGTTATGCTGTGAGATGTCTGACACTTCTAATCTAGTTTACATTCACCTTCCACTCCTCATTTTTTAGATAAAGAAACTAAAACTCAGTCACATAAGCAATATATTAGAGGCTTTATTAGAATCCAACTCTTCTAAACCTTTAGCTCATGATTTTCCACTCTTCCTTGCTACCTTCCAATAAGGTGCTAAATATAGTTCAAATCCTGCCTCCAAAATTCTCTACCTGTGAATTTTGAGCTAATAACTTGACTTCTCTCAGTCTTAGTTTTCTCATTGCTGAAATGGAGACAATAGTAGAACTCACATCCCAGGCTTTTTGTGAAAATACAGTAACATACAGAAAAATCTTAGAAAATCTTAGTCTTAGGTAGATATTAGCTATCATTATTTTTACTGTTATTCTTTTATTATTATTTTGGCATTACATGTCTTTGGCAATGCCCTTTAAACCATTTCACAAGGATATGTCATCACTGATAATATACTGTATTCTCTCTTCCTATTGCCCTATGTGTAATGGGCATTTGTTATTTTAATTATTCTAAAATAATTGTTTGCCATGATTGGCAGTCATAGATTATTGCTAGAAGAATATGGTTATTATATTCATTTATTTGTATTAGTATTCCTAATAAAACAAAATTAAACTTAAATGCACTGAAAGATGATTGAAACTGAAGCAGTTTTTATTCCCAGTGTTTTCTTGCAGCTCAAAGGGAGAAAAAAGGAAAATTTCCTTAATGGAAGTCATAAGGGTACCAGCAGTCACTGCAGTATAACATTTCTTCTGAATTGCCTCTTCTTTCTGTCTGATCTCAACTTTTATTTTGCTCATTCTCATCTATTTCAATTCACCAATTCAGTGATTATTTATTCAGTGATTATATTGTATATAGAGTATTGAGCTAGGAATTGAATTTGCCATTGAATTTATTAGAAAGTTGGATGTAGGCATATGTTCTAAAATGATGCAAAATAAATGCTTGTGTTTCTAGAATAGGAAATCCACATCTTATACAAAGTACTATTTACAGGAAATCAAAAGTTCAAAATTCATGAAAGAATTGAGCTCAATATTGCCCCTCTATTACTTCCACAATTTCAACTTTGTGTTTTTCTCATTATTTTTTAATATCTCTCATTGTTGCCTGAGTTTGGGCTGTGATCAGACTATCTTCTTCTTCCCTTGACCTTAATATAGGTATTCAGTGTCTCACTATAATTCTATTTTGAGCTCAAAAATTTCATAAGCCACATGAAAAATGCTCTATTGTCCTCATGGTTTAGCTATGAGGAGAAATCATCCTTTCTATAAAAATAAAATTTTAAAAATCCTACACAATTTATGGTATTTTATTTTTGCTTTTAATTTTACTGAATAAATCAATATTTAAAATCAATCAAAGAAAATTAGAGAGGAATATCATTGGGCATTGACACAAGAAGTAATGCCAGTAATGTCTGAATAGATAGATATATGTCCAGAAAAAAAGAAAATAGGGGCAGGGTAACAATAAATCTTGTTAAGAATTTTCCAACTATCAAGAAAGATCAGATATGTACACCAGTAACTATATTCAAAATAGAATAATAAATACCTCTGTAGTTCATTCTCTGAAATCATTTGGGTTCAAACAAAAATAGGCTTATAGAGTGTCATTGTAGTTCACTTTTATAGCTCATTTGCTCCTATCCACATAATTAATAACTTTTGATATTAGCTGGTATCTGTTAGCTAATAATTTATGAGATTATGCAATATGATCAGGTACTCCCGGGTTTTTCAGGAACTCAATGGAAAAGAGTAAGACTGGCAGTTGGAAACAGGGCAGCAATTATGTTTTGATTAGGCAGAGAAAATACATATACAAGCAGCAAAAAGGGTTCAGAAGCAGATGGCAGAGCTTGGGGATGAGGGAATAGGATAGTGAAGGGAGATAAATAGTGGGGAGGGGGAGATTATCGTTTAAAAAACCATGGATTAGAGTTGGAAACACTAGGCAGCACAGACCCAACAGAAACAGAAGAGTGATTGGGACAGGAGTTTGGGGTATTGTTTTATAGGCCTTCAGGCATGTAACAGACTAATTTTTCTGTATGCTACCTTTGGGTGACTCAGTTCATTAATATATCAAAATCATTTAGAGTTTTGGTAAAAATTTTAGATTAATATGCCCATGTAATTTCAAAGTTATGGGCATCTTCTGATGTTTTGCTGATCTGGAATTGTGGGAGTTTGAAATTTGACTAGGATTTATATATTATATGACCAAGAATCCTAATAGCAGCATCTAGATGGCTTTTGCTGATTCAGTACATGTGATTAGGTTATGAATTTTGGTTAACATATGAGACAACTTGCAAATTATGCTCTTTGGATCTGTTTGAACCCAAAATTGCCTCAGAGGATACACTATAGCAATCTTTTTCCCATTACTATTTTCCCACTATTATTCCTACTAGCTATAAATTTACTAAACTGACAAGAAAGGGAGTGTTGATGAGGGGGACTAGGACAAAAAATAATTGTAATGCACTAATATATTCACTAAACTTCCTATGCTAAACAATAAAACCAAAGAATTATATTGAAACAAAATATTTAGAGCAGAATAAAATTAGAGGATTGTAGATTTTGAATTGCATGGAAATTTAGAACTCTTTTGTCCAATCCCCTTGTTTTACAGATGTCAAAATTGAAAGCTAGGAAGTAACTTTCCCAGATCACATAAGTAGTGCCTTACAGATGTGAGGTGAGCAGTTGAGTATCAGAAAATAGTCATTGTCACATTGTTCTTCATGAGGAATCAGTGTGGTGCAGTAGAAAGATCTGAGTTAAAATCACACTCTTCCACTATTGGACTATAATTGGACTAGGGCAAATCATTTAGTTTTTCTGGGTCTCAGTTCCTTTATCTCTAACATTGGGGAGTTGGGCTTCTAAGGTCCCCCTTTACCTCAAAATCCATGATCCTGTGAACATTCCCTCTGCCTTGTCCCCTCAGTAGTTTATGCCTTGAACTTTTCTATAGATTTACAGCATTATATGGGTAGGTTGGGACAAAATCTCTGCAGGCTGAGTCAGCGCAGGTTTGGAAATTTCAGAGAAGGCAGCTTTTTGAGGTCTCTACTGCTCTCTTCTCCAGGCATCCTCCCGCTTCTAAGTCGGTGACAGCTAAGTGGTGCAGGAAATAGAATCAAGACAATTTGATTTCAAATCCTGCCTCAGATTCTTCCCAACAGAGTGAAATTACCTAACTTCTCTTATTTTCATTTTCCTCATCTGAAAAATGGGACAATGATATCCTGTTTCACATGATTATGATTGAAGATCAAATGAGGAAACATATGCAAAGTACTTTGTGAACCCTGAAGAATTGTATAAATAAATTAGTTTCCTTCTTTTCTTCTTCCTCTTTCTCTTCTTACTGTTTCATTTTTTCCTTCTCCTCCTCCTCCTCTTCCTTCTCCTCCTCCTTCTTGTCCTCTTTTTTCCTCTTCATCCTCCTCCTCCTCTTCCTGCTCCTTCTCGTTTTCTTCTTCATTCTCCTCTTTTTCCTCTTTCTTTTCTCCTTCCCTGTCTTCCTTTTCCTCCTCTTCTTCTTCTTTCTCCTCTTCTTTTTCCACTTTCTCCTTTCCCCCCTCCTCCTCTTTCTCTTCCTCCACTTCTTCCTCTTCCTTCTATTCCTCTTTCTCCCTCCCTTCTCTTCTTCTTTCCCCCTCCTCTTTTACTTCCTCCTGCTTCTCCTTCCCCCTCTTCCTCCTCTTCTTCTCTTTCTCTTCTTCCTCCTCTTCTTCTTCCTCTTTCTCTTCTTCCTCCTTCTTCTCTTCTTCTTCCTCCTTCTCTTCCTGCTCCTTCTCGTTTTCTTCTTCCTCCTTCTCTTTTTCTTCTTTCTCCTCTCCTCTTTCTTCTTCCTCCTCCTCTTCCTTCTCCTGTTACTGCTGCTTTTGCTTCTCTTCTTCTTTCTGAGTTTAGGCTCAGAACCCTAAGCTTTGGGCCAGTTGGTCTGGCACAAAGTAAAGCTTAATAAATGCTTGTTGAAATCTTCATATAAAGTGAAACATTTAAGTAGGGCCTTGAAGAAATATGGCTTGTGAAGAAGGGAATAGTATTTCTGACAGAGGTAAAGATATAGGAAAATACTTGGAAGCAAGAATAGACAGGACAGAATTGAGGAATAGTTTGGTAAAAGAATAAAGATATATAAAGATGACTAGTTTGAGAAAAAGGACAAAAAAATATGCTGTTGCTAGATTTTGGAGAAACTTAAAGAGTTTGGACATCATTTAGCAGGAATTAGAGAATTATGGATGATTTTTCAGTTTGTGAATGATATGAATAAAGTTGTTCATTAGGAAGCAGAGATTCTGTGTAGAGTAGGTTGGGGTGGGAAGATACTGGAGGCAAGGAGAATAATATAATAGAGTAGATGAGAGCTGATGAAGATCTGAACTAGAGAATCAAAGTTGAAAGACTAGAATAGATTTGAAATAAATTTTGGAGGCAGATGTTAATTATTTGGTTTTGAGTCACTGGGGCTCAAGGCTAAATCAAAGATTCCTAAGGTCTGACCTGGATGATAAGGGGGAGTAGTGTCTAACAATAACAGAATCATTAATAAGAGGAGCAGCTTTGAAAAAAATATCATAAAGAAGTTTTGTATATTTTGTGTATGTTAAATGGAAGACATCCAAGAAGGAAGGAAAGAAACATGTATCCAGTGCTTACTATGTGTCAGGAACATCGCTAAATGCTGGAGATAAAATACAAGCTCCTCACGTCCAGAAAGTTGATCATTGCCCTCAGGGAGCTTACATTCATTCTAATGGAAGAGAGAGGACATTAGAACTGAAAAGTGGGAGAAGGAATGAAGGTACCAATTATGATGGAATCATTTTGAAATCCAGAAATCCAGGAAAAGGACAGAAAGGAGACTGAAGGCAGACCTGGCTCCTTCTACAAAATGGAGGGTCCCAAAAGAATTCATTAATGATTGACTTGGGGGGAGGCCTTGATAGGGAGAAGAAAGAGCTCAAAAAACCCAAAGGAAGTATTAGGGTGGTCATAAAGGGATGGTTTTGAAGAGCAGGGACAAATCTGAAAAGGAGTTGTACAGTAGAGACATTTGAGCACATGGCATTAGTATCTAAGACAGGGTTCAAGCTTGTGATGTTGGGAGTGGGTGGAATAGTTTATAGAAACTAAAGACTTTTGAGAGTTACATTTAGAAATCAGAATTGTATGAAAATAGAGACTTGCAGAGCCCAAAGAGGATTAATAAGAAAGTGTTGGGTAACAATGCCAAATATTGTAACACATAATAAAATTTTAAAAAAGACAATTTGACTAAAAAATCAGGAAATAAGAACTCTAGTCTCAGTTCTGACCTTAGGTAAATTTCTTAATCTATAAAATGAAGTCAAAATTATATAATCCAACAGTCTGGAAAATTATACATATTACTTGGAAATTAGAATTGAATTTATTCTAAATGTGTTAACCAGTTTGTATTTCTTTTCCTTGTTATTATATTTTAATCTCAGTCAGGTTAAATAAGGTTTTTTTTTTTTTTTTTTTTAGAAATAAGGTTGTTAGAACTCAAATTTTATTTGTTCCATCCAAATCACACTGCCCACAACTTCCTTCCTGTACTTTAAGATGGGGAAAAAATGAATTGTCATGATGTCAACATTGGAAATCTGGAGTGAAATTAAAAACTGGCAGGGTTTGCCCTAGAGATCAGTTCCACAGTTGGATATTTTGAATGTGTCTGTCCAAAATACAGTGGCCATTCCAGCTTTCCATCAACTGTTGAAAAGAAAAAGAAAAACGAAACAAAACAAAACAGAGGCTGGAGAAACAGGAGAATGATGAATGAGTGTAGGACATATAGGTATCAATTAAAATAGTAGACACTTAACTCCTTAATTGATAATGGCAGAGTGGTAATGCCAAATATTACTCGGGCAGTTGGACTTTATTGATTTAAGCTGGACAAAACTGGTGCTTTTATCAAAACCATTTTTTGGCTACACAGCAGTCTCCATCAAGCCATAGTTAGAAATATTCAAGAAGTTCCTGGCACCCAGTGGACTAGAGACAGCTAGTTATTATACCAAGAAAATCACAAAAATCACTTAATGGTGTGGCTGTCTCAGTTGGATGGAAAGCAAGCACATTCACATTATGTGGATTATACTTCAGGCTGGCACAGTGGAAGATTAAGGCCTGCAATTTCCTTGGTAGAATTTAAAACCCCTTACCCAGGGAAAGAAGATTGCTCATGGTTCACACTTGTGAGTCTACTTCATCTGTAACGTTATTCACCCATTTTACACTGAGATGTCAGATTCTGGAGCAAAGTGTGACAAGCATATGAAAAGGGTATGTGTGTGTGTGTGGGAGAGAGAAGAGAGAGAGAGAGAGAGAGAGAGAGAGAGAGGAAAAGAGAGAGGGAGGGAGGGAAAGAGAGAGGGAGGGAGGAAAAGAGAGAGGGAGGGAGGAAAAGAGAGAGGGAGGGAGGAAAAGAGAGAGGGAGGGAGGGACGGAAGGGGAGAGAGAGGGAGGGAGGGACGGAAGGGGAGAGAGAGAAGGGGAGGAGAGAGAGAGGGGAAGGGAGAGAGGGGGGGGAGGAAGACAAAGACAGGGAGGGAGAAGGGGAGGGAAGATGGAGGGAGGAGAAGGGAAGAAGGGAAAGAGAGAGAGGAGGAAAGGAGAAAACAGAAGAGATAAACTGCAGCTCCATGACTGGCAGATTGACAGCCAAAAGAATAATATTTCTTCTGTGGTGCTGGTTATAGCCATAGAGATTTCCATTACTTATTTGGGGGACTAGGGAAGGGTTTGCTGCTTCCTCTTCTTATTCATGGTTAATAGCTCCCCATTAGCTGTGCATTGGTGGTGAGACTGAATTTCCAGTAAAGAATATTATGAAATTGCAATGGTGTGAAATTAGAAAGAGCATGATTTTTCCCCCAAAGGAATGCTTGTCTCATTTAACTCTGAACTGTGGTCCTGTGTCATAGGCGTAGAACGACAGTTTGCCACCCCAGCAGCAACTGGAGGCTTCCGTAGAACTACACATTCTATTTCCTGCATTTAATAGCTTTTTAATCAGACTGTTTATTGTGGTGGGGAATCACACTACGGTAGAAAGCTAAAAAGAAAAAAAGGAGCCTTAGCAAACAATTGTCATTAATGGCAAAAGGCAGAGAACAACACATTCTACTGCTGTACCTTTGCGGACACTATGCCCTCCTCTCCTCAGGATGACACCATAATTAATTATAGCCATTTGTTTCATAGGAGTGAAATTCAATCTGCGCTTTACTGTGTACTCCAACTTGATCCCATTTGTAAAACTATATAATTCACTTTAATAACCTGAGCACCAGAAGTATGCCATGAGATTAGTAACAGCTTCTTTACTATATGACTGTACAGTTAAATTAAAGAGCTCTTTGTTATAGTAGAATCCCTAAAGTTTACTAAAGTAAAGTTGGAATGGGGTAGGGGAGGGGAGAGAAGAGGGAGGAAATCTACATAACTTATTACATAATCAGGGATCCTCAAACTTTTTAAATAGGGGACCAGTTCACTGTCCCTCAGACTGTTGGAGGGCTGGACTATAGTAAAAACAAAAACTTTTTTTTTGTGGGCCCTTAAATAAAGAAACTTCATAGCCCTGAGTGAGGGGGATAAACATCCTCAACTGCTGCATCTGGCCCACCGGCCGTAGTTTGAGGACCCCTGACATAGATTGTTGGTGGGCTGGTTCTCCATTACTGACATCTGAACAAATCATTTTTCCATTCTGGAGAAATAGACCAAAGTTCTATGAGCAGGGATGTATTATTTTGAGAAAAGTCATCATAGGTCAAGGTCAAGATTACCTCTTATTATTAGTGTCAGAAATTTTTAGAAGATCACTTGAGTGTGTTTTTAAAAATCATGAGGCAGATCTTATAGAAGTCTTTAAAAAAAATAGCTATAAGTAGTAGCTTTACTAATTAAAAACTCACATAAGGAAGAAACCTTCCATGTTTTGAGGGGGTTTTCTCAAGTGCTTTCTTAAGGATTTCAGGCTTGCTAAAAATTGCCTTATAAACAGATGAATAGATATTTTTAAAATAACTGATGAAATTCACTTAGTATGTTGCCATTTTACCTAAGATAAAGTTCTCCATAGAGTTCAGTTACAAGCAGTTGTAATGACCAGTACTATAAACAGTAAATAATGTATTATTGAAAAAATTTTTTTATATTTTTCAATATTTTGTAAGAATGAGATTTTTTGAGCCATTTTAGTTGTACGTGACTCATGACCCTATTTGAAAATTTCTTGGCAAAGATACAGAATTAGTTTGCTATCTCCTTTTCAAGCTCATTTTTACAGATGAGAAACTGAGGCAAATAGTGTAAATTGACTTGCAAAACCTAGTAAGCATCTCTGGTCAGATTTAAACCTGTAGAGATGTGTCTTCCTGATTCCAAGTCCAGTGTTGTATGTACTAGCTGCCCATCAGATAAAACACTGGTTTACACACACACACACACACACACACACACACACACACACACACTGAATAGCTTAATCATATGTTAAAAAGAAGTTTTTTGATATTTATAATATTTGATATTTGTCACTTCAGCTTTTCTGAGATTTATGATTTTTCTCCATTGTATAATTTTGATTAAAAATAACTATTGAAAATTATGCAAATTAGAACAAATAATAATTTCAAGTTGAAAGAAGACATTTCCATAGAAATTTTACCCATCTTCAATAAAATTTTTGGCTAGGTTGATTTAGAGAAGCTCCAGAGAGTAAAATAATTTAGTCCTTGCAATATGAAACATTAGCAATTCAAGAAATATACATAAATACCACCTTAATGCTGATTTTAGAGTGGGTGAAGTCTTTGGGAAAATGTTCTATTTAAATAAACTGTTCTCTGAAGTTAATACAGTAGCTTACATTATTTGCAGACAAATAAGCAGTTTGCATTACATTAAAACTATTCAAATGATTAAAAAGCTGTAATATTCTTCTATTTAATTTTTTCCTTTTTGCAATTTTTTATATGTATAGATTAGTTTTTAAAAACTGCAAATACTTACTTGACAGAAAAGCACAATACCAATCTTAAATGTTGAACAACTGAAAAATATTTTCTTGGTTGATTTCCCTCTCCAGTTTGTGGGAATTTCTGCTGTGTTTATTTAAAAAAAAAAAAAAAAAAAAAAGGAAAGGAAAAAAAAGCATTTTTTCTCTTAATCCTCAATGATAAATTCTGACAGGAATATAATTTGCATAACAATTGGTCACAAAGAGTAACTCATTAATATGCAATGAAGTTCTAATTTGCACAGTGCCTGAAGCAATATGTAAACTTCATTTTGCTTTAAGATGGAAATTTGTTACAGTGCAAATATCACTGTGTATAATTATATTAATCAGCCCCCCAAAATCTTTGAGTCTGGGGTCATTATTTTTCCTTTGTTTCTTTCCTAAAATAGGAAAACAAAAGGTATCTAGGACCACAGATTATTAATTAAATTTTATACACATTGCAATATTCTTGATGTGCCATTATAATGAGAAGAAGAAAAAAAACTTCACTGTTCAAGAGTAGCCTTTTATTAATGGGTGCCCTTGACTGAAGAATTCAAAAAGGTCTTTTAAAAAACTCCCTCATTTGTTAAAACACCAACAGGTCAAGGATACTTCTGGAGGATCTGGAAGACTGGGCAAAATGAATGCTTTATGTACAGTCTTCTTATAAGATGAGATAAAATAATATGTGAAAATTTTTGCTTATCAAGTAAATGTTGTTTTTTTTCGGCTAAAATCTAAAATATACCTTATGACAAGATTATCTGGTTAATTTTTGCATTATCCAAATGTTTTTAATCTTGTAAGAACTAGCAGAAATCACAATTTATTTTATCTCTAGTTCAGCACCATTAAAGAACAAAAATCAAAGATGTAGGAGATCCCAATCTCAATTAAATTAATGACCAAATGTTAAATATCTTGAATTTAAGATTAGTTAGATCTAGATCCTTAACATTTTAGGGTTATCAGACTAACCTTGAAATCATTTGGAGCTTGGTCTTCAGTTATAATGTATGCATGCTCTTGTTTTCCATAAGCATGCTTAAGTAGATAGGTTAGCAGTAAGAATAAGAATTGATTTCCTTACTATAGAGAGGTAGTTTTCATACTGCCAACCAGGAACTCTTAAAGGTCTCCAAGGTCTTTTCAGGGAGAACCTTCAAGGTAAAAACTATTTTTTTTATAATAATGCTAAGATATTTTAATACTAATATAATAAATATTGATTGATATTACCAACATGAACAATGCTGTTTAAGGAGTCCTCAATAATATTTAAATGCACAGATGTCCTGAGACCCCCAAATTTTAGAATTGCTGATATAGAGAACTACTTAGTGAGCAAATCGCCTTTACTAAGGTAGGTCAGCACTTTCTCTGACACTTGTAGTCATAAAATGAATTATCTAGACTTACAAAATTAGTAGGTACATGTGTTTAACACAAAACCCCATTTCATTTTCAGCTTATAGAATTTTCCCATTTATAACATATCTCCCTCAACAATAGTGTATAAGACTGTCAATATAATTCTGCAAGGGACTACAGCAATTCTTTTACAAATGGGGAAACTGAGAACCAAAGAGGTTAAATGACAACCAAATTTAAACAGATAGTAAATTGCAAAAGTGTACTATTATCAGGTAGTGTTAACAAAACCATTATGTAGCAATAGGAAGTTTAATATTTAAAACTGATTTTCAAAGTCTTTTTCATTAATTGGTAATATTGCCATATTGCATCTCCTTAGTTAAAACACTTTAAGTTACTTTCACTTGCATAAAAGTTGGTCAATCAAGAAATCAGTTTAATATCTATGCATTTATTAAGAATTTACTACTGCAGGGCAAACTGTCTACAAACCACTGGAAATACAAAGAAAGACAAAAACAGCCCCTTTCCTTCAAGTGCCTTCTGAGGAGGGAGACAATTTGTAAATAATTCTATACCTAAGGTATATGTTATTTAAATGTAAGAAAATGGCATGAGGGTTGGGGAAAGGATCAAAGTTTTCTGCAGAAGATTGGATTTTGAGCTGAGACTAGAAACCAAAAGTCACCTTGATTTGCCAGAAAAAGCAGACTTTAATCTAGTATTATGTAAATTCTGCATCTTTCTACTGGGTCACCTGATATGTTCAAGAATATAATTTACTTCAGGGGGTAGAAATTTGCCTCCACTGCAGTTCAGAGTGGAGTAGAGCCAAATCACTAGATGTTCTGCATTACTTATTTGTGGCACAATGAGGTAATTAAGATGGGAATGGATCGAGAGAGGAACAAAGTGCATGCAAACATAATGTATGGGTGTCCTGATTTCTTAGGAGAAGGTTATGAATTAAGCAAATAGAAGTTCGTGTAGTTCTCAGCATTCATGGTATATTCCTAGCTCCTGGGGAAAGAAAGAACCAATTTCAGTATGGATCTTCTTGCCAGAAGTAGGTAGGTCACATGCTCATGGGTGACTCATCAGAGTGATGTTAATGCTGATACCTTTCCAATGCACTAGGATTTTTCAAGTGTCTCCAGTAGTGGGCTGCTCTCAGCTTGCCAACCATCTGTCCTCAACATAATGTGCTTGATCACAGACTTTCCCAACATGCTGACCACCTCTCATTATTCAACCCATGTGCTTAGCAGTTTGATTTTTTCCTCTGTAAACTTAACTCCCTTACTTTCAATCAGAAAAACAAAGTTGGATGACTGTCTTGAAGCAAAATTCAAAGTTTCAAAATGGAAAAGGGAGTGTTATGTAGCAAAAAAAATCAGCTCTGAGATACAGCCAAGAAAGTTCTATTCACTACCTCTTAATGCTGTCTGTGAATTAAGATATGGCATAAAGGCCACACTTTCAATATACTGTGACAAACTATAATCTCCCTCTACCACCCCTCCTGCTAACATATATACTCCATTCTGTCATATGATATAACGGCTACCTTCTGGTCAGAAGTACAAAATTGATATAGTTTATTATGAAGGTTATAAACTCTGAAATGGGGGTGTAAACTTGCTTTCTGCATGAGCTGCTCCCCAAAGTAGATTTGCGTTTGACAAACTCCTTTGCAGGCAGTTGCTGAGAATACATCCCTAGAAATCATTTCACATACTTCCACATTTATGCAAATTCAATAAACCAAACATCCCCTGCTTAATCATGGAGGTCAGGTAGGGGTATCCCTCCCTTGGATTATATTCTCTTATCTATATACATCCACATTTGTATACTGTTAAATCAGTAAACAAATGCAAAATGTCTTAGAAGAAAAAGTAAAAGGAAGAATGAATTGTCTCTTTAAAGTAAGTAGATTATAAAATTACACTTTATAATTAACTATTATATTTTACTTTAGTATATTATAATTTGGTGATTTTTTCATTTTTAACTTTTTATTTTGCCCATTTACATGTAAATAACATTTTTTTTGGTTATAAAAGTACATTCATTTATATTTTATTATAGTTTTTATATACAAAACATATGCATGGGTAATTTTTCAACTTCTGTTTCAACTTTTCCTCTCCTTCCCTCCACCTCCTTCCCTAGATGGCAGGTAGTCCTATACATGTTAAATATGTTAAAGTATATGTTAAGTACAATATAAGGTACATTCACTTTTAATATATTTCCATATGAATCCTGTTGAGAGAGAAAAATCAGAACAAAGAGGAAAATCAAAAGAGAAAAGAAATAAGGAAAAAAGTGAACAAAGCACATGTTGATTTACATTCAGGAGATACAGATGACATTTTCCATCCAAAGTTTATTGAATTGCCATCGATTATTGAACCCACTGAGAAGAACCAAGTCTATCATAGCTGATTATCACATAATCTTGCTGTTGCTGAGTACAGTATTTTCCTGCTTCTGCTCGCTTTACTCTGCATCAGTTCACTTAAATCTTTCTAGATCTTTCTAAAATTAGCCTGTTCATCATTTTTAATAGAATAATAATATTCCATTATTTTCAGATATCATAACTTATTTAGCCATTCCCCAATTTATGGGTATCTACTCTTTTCCAAGTCTTTGCCATTTGGTGAATGTTTTGCTCAAGCCATTAACTGGATCATAGTCTACATTCTGTAATGAAATATATACTCTTAAAAAAAATGAGAATCCCAGAATTTTAACAGCCGTATAGAGTAACTTGTTTCTATAAAACAATGCTTATCTCTTTAGGCAACCCCATTCCACTTTTGGATAGGAACTCATAGTGATGCAAAATTTTTCTTTTTGTAAGTTTTATCCAAGTGTCAGTGTTGGGTATTAAAAAGATGCTTTTGAAGTCATAGAGACCCAGGTTCAATTCTTGCACCTGATACAAATTAGTTTACAACCGGATCAATAGATTACAATTTCTCATTGCCTCCAGAAAACTCTAAAACATGTGACTGAGGAGGTGTTGATTTAGCAATAGAAAGAGATTCTTCACTAACTCACAAAACTGACAAAAACCCAGGACCACTCCAAAACAAACTCAAAATTTTCACTTACATTTTTTGCATTTCTGCCCTCTGGAACCAAATAGAACAATGTCAATTGCTTTTTAAAATGTCATTCCATTAAATAATTGAAAATAGCTATCTTGTCCCTTCTCTTAACTAAGCTTCTTAGCTAATTATAAGTAAAACAAAAGGCCTTAGGATCACTCCTTTTAATTGACATAGTAGATTCAAAATTCTTAAGAAATTTTTGTATAATTCCTGAAATTTTGAAACTATGACCATCCAATTCCAACAATGTATTAATATTTGAAGAAACCGGACACAGAAAGATAAGAGTTACTCAGATAGTAGGTGGTTTATTTGAAAAATGTTTTTCTTTTTTTTTTTTTTTTAAGTAGCAACAAATGCTTTCTTATGGTGTTAAAGTTTGCAAAACATTTTGTTTACAAATTCTATGAGTTAGTAGAATAAATAGTCTCATTTTACAGATAAAGACACTGGTCCCAAAAACTTTTAAAGTAATTTGTCCCATTAATCATTGTCAAAGCTCTGATTTGAACCCAGATCCTAAAAATAGGGGTATTTCTTCAAAGGCACACTGACTATCAGTCTTACTGATTATATACATATTTATATATAAACATTATAACTCTGTATACATTTATATAATGTCTGTGCTTATGTAGTCAATATATGGTTTTATATATAAATATATATATTTATACCTTCATAAATAAATATTCAGGTATTATAACACCTACATAAATAACATGCATTTAGTCCCTTTTGTTTGAATCTAATGTGTTTTCAATATAATCTGTTGGGAAAATTCATTGTTTTTAATTTGAATAGTTTTTTTTGATAGTAGCAATTCAATATGTAATAATTTTCTTTGCCTATTCAAAACATCCATAAGTATTGAACAAAAGTATTATCATTATAGAGTTCTAAGAGTGACTTCCTTCAGATATTATTTATTTGCCAGTTACTGCAACTTTTTGACATTTAGACTGGAATGCATGTTTAGTGCATGTGACCGATTTCATCTTATAGCTATTCACCACTACAAATATAGGCAATAATATTCACTCTATAGGAGTTTAGATTTTTTTAACAACTATATTTTCCAATGATACTATGAATCAATAATCAGTTAAAAAATTCAAAGTGGTATCCTAGTCTAATTAAATATGATACATTATATTTGGAAGATTTGTTAAAAAAAAAAAATTGTGAAAATTATCACCATTTTCTATTTAGTTTGACCCAGTATCATTATCATTGACCTACCTATCCTGAGTGTTTGATAGTAGAGTTAAAATGTCATATTCCTTCACTCTCAAGATTTTTTCCTCCATTTTTGGATTACTTAATTAGTACATCAAGAAAAGAAGCCTATGCTACCTTATTGTCAATAAACCAATAGTACTTTTTCCAGCTCTCCCTTGGTGAGTTTGATTTTTGACTATACTTTGCCTGGGAAAGGTTGCTTACCCTGACCCCATTTAAACAATAGCATAAATCCTCTGTGTAGCTAGATCTTTTTGGCTGACTATTGGCTCTGTGACAGAACATGTTAGCTCACCTAAAAAAAGAGTCTAAAACTTCCACAGCCTCTCTCTACCACACAAGATTCCTCTTAAGCTATACAAAGGGAAAATGTTATGAGCCTGAATCCATACACCAAAGGGAGGGACACCCCATTTCTCCAATCAGTGAAAGGACTTGCTCTGGAGCTTGTTCTTTAGTTTTGCAGAGGAAGTCCCCATAGAATCATAAATATATATGAAATGGGGAATTTATAGGAGTCATATAATTTTGGAATTAGAAAGGAAATTTAGAGAGTATATAGTTTTTAAAGAGGGCATTAAAAACCTTATATTTTCTCAGAGGGTCATTAGAGACCATATAGTATAAATTTGTAATTTAAGAATTGAAAAAAAAAAAAAAAGTAAGCTACACAAAAGTTAAATAACTCGTTCAAGATCATACATTTAGTTTTAGACATTGTTTAATTTCAGAACTCCCAACTCAGTCAAGTGCTACTCACACAATTTTATGTTTCATCCAAAATATGAGATGTAAATTTTTAATATATCCAAGTTCAAAGGCTCATAGTTGTTGTAATGAAAAGAGGGGGAAAAACTTAATATAATGTATGAACTAAGTAATTTTACTTTCTTAAAACGAGTGGAGTGGTGCAATTAACATTCAATTCGAGACCTGGAATGGCATCTTTATATAGCTATACAGCCTTGGAGCAAGAAACAACAACTCTTAAGGCTCTTGATCTGCGAAATTGGAGTGTATCTAAGGACTACCAAAATCATCTTTAGGGTTATCTAAAGAGATCATAATATGATTTTTAAAAAGCACAAAAGTGTAAAAAGACAAAAATTTAATCCTAACTGTCTCTCTCCACTGCTGTGGTCAGGAGTAAGTCACTTAACCTCTAAAAGCATCAATTTTCTTCAACTATACAACTACGGAGTTAGACAGCATTATCTCAGAGGTTTCTTCCTAATCTCCATTCTATGACTATGACTCAGGGTCATTGTGAGAATCAAAGGAGACTAAGTAGGTAAAAACTTTATAAACCTAAAATTCTATTTATCATTCATTCCTTCTTTGATGGTAGCACTGAATTATCTGTCAATATTGTGGATAGCTGCAGAAGGAAATAGACTGATAAATATTTTCACTTAACTTTTCAAATGGAAATATAGGTTTGAGTAAGAGAAGCTGCTAGCTATTCTAGCAAGTGGTACACCATTTAACTGACTCACTAATTGGAGAGAAAAGACTAATGGTTACAAGCAATATTCCTGCAGTAATGAGAACATTGCACTGACATTATCATGTTGTTCCATGGTGGACTAACATGTTTTACAGAGATGGCACTGCAATGTTATTCTTCTCCATCCCCTTCACACAGACCTAAAATGCCATATTGCTGGATACAAGCTGAATTGGCTCATGATTCTTGGGCATGTTTCATTCCTATTCAGAACGGGGCAGGAATGGGCCTGGCAGGGAAATACTGGCCAACTGCTATTGAATGCCAGAAGTACCACTTAACCAACAGCTAGTGATAACCGAGGAAAAACACCCCCAGACAGGCCACCCTAATTACACTCATGGAAATATAATATTAACACAAATGCCCAAACTCTTTGTTTTCCTCAGTCCCGCAATGATGGCTCTGCTAATATTTCCTCTAAAAAAGGAGACAAGAGTGACATGTGCATTATTGAGCAACAGTAATGGCTTCCTTCCCATAGGAGAGAGATATATCTACATCCAAAAGCCATGTGGAGGCATGGAAACCAATCAGAAAGGGAAGCAAAAAGAATGTAATAGAATTCAACGGCTGCAGTAACTGAAAATGCTGTTTTATAGCTAGTTGTAGACTCCAATGATAGTGAATACTCTCCCTTTATTATGAGTTGTTTTAAATTGACAATGTTATCATGTTTTATCATCATTTTCAAAACATTTTTACTGACTTGCTTGATCAGTTCTAGGTAAATACAGTATGGCAATTCAGTTAACTTCAGAGGAAGGGAGAAAGCCTTAATAAGAAGAATACAAAAATAAACCAAGAGCTCAGATGGCCCTGGGCATCAAAAGTATATAACTTCTTAATTCAACAATCCATGTAGATAATAAAAAAGAGAAAATTTGCAGAACTCATATTAGTTCAGTCTAGGTGGAGTAGAGAATTTATAAAAACAACTAAGTCTTATGATGAAGGTATAGAGTGTTGGACTTGGTATCACATGGGGTCTATATCATACCTCAGACACTTACAAACTACATGACCCTGAGTAATTCACAATGTCTTTATGCCTCAGTTTCCTCATCTATAAAATAAGAATATAATTGTACCTACTTCCCAAAGTTGCTGTGATTATGAGGTGATATAAGTAAATAAGTCCCACAAAGCAAACCTTCAGGTGCTTTGGAAATGCTAGTTATTGTTATTATTATTAATTCCAACCAATTCATCTAAAGAGATTCCTAAAAATATAAAATTTATTAGTGATAGAATTATTCAATTCAAATCAACTTACATTAATAAAACATTTGTAATATGCAGGATGTACTTCATCCTGCCAGATCCCAGTAGAAATACAGGCTACATAATACAGTATTAACTGGAAGAGAATAAGGGTCAAGGGGAATTGAAGGGAAATAAGACTCCTAGCCATTCTTCATCAGAGATCTCAACTTTAAACCACAGATATTGTGAGAGCCCCAGATGGAAGATAAAAGATAATTCTAGTTCTCATTGATTGAGTTGATAGTCCATTAGAATAGCCACATTTTGTAAATATTATCTACTGCCATATTGCATGATACATTTTCAGCATGATTTAATGAAAGCCATTATTCTGTTATTTGTGAAAAACACACCATTCTTATTTTGTTTGCACATTATCTGGTGATTTTGTAGATTTTGCCAGGGGATTTATGGAATTTTCGGTGAATCAACTCTATTCCTTTAAACACTCATGCTGGGCCCAATTCCTAATAGTGGGAAGAGATTAAAAGAAGAGGAGAACAGAGTCCCCCCACATATATAAAATTCCTACATATTTTATCTGTTGTCCATTTCATACTCCAAAGATATATAACAATATTTTCTCATTTCATATTAAAAAAAAAATTTCAGAAATTTGCTTGGCCAATAATGGCTGAAACTTGACTAAATGTGATTTTGTAATAACATCATTTTGTTTCCAAACAAATTCAATCTGAGTTTCACTATGTATTTAGAGTTAATCCCATTTGTGAAACTATCTGATTAACAACCTTAGCACTGAAATCTAATTTAGGATTAGAAGCATTTTTAACTCTTATCTCCAGAAACTGCTGGAGATGAAGCCTTTGGTGTAGATTTGGAGAACTAGAAGTAGAGTGAGTGGGGAGACTTCAACAAATAGAGATATATACATATTACACATACACATACACATATATATGCATATACATATAAGTAGAAAAATAAAGATAAATACATGTGTATATATGTGTATAGCATATATAAATATATATGTATTTTTATTATATATTATATATAAACATAATGTATATTTATACATACTATACACATATATGTCTATATATATATATTTTTAAAGGCTTCAAGTGGATATTATTTCATTTTTTTAACTCACAATCATTGTTATTACAAGAAAATATGAACAAAGGCTGAATCGAACAGGCTGTGTGATACAGTATGAGAGGAAGAGAATAAGGGTCAAGGGCAATTGAAGGGAAATAAGACTCCTAGCCATTCTTCATCAGAGATCTCAACTTTAATCCACAGAGATTTTTAGAGCCCGGGGTGGAAGTTGGGTGTAATGGTGGCTGTTATCCTAGGTAACAGATGGTAGAGTGAGTGACACCTATAAATGTGCAGGCTGTGTTGCTTCGGTGACAAGATGCTAAACCCTTCTGGCACTGAAGTAAAAAGACAGGTGTTTTGACACAGAAAAGACGTATTGAAACTATGCCTCTAGCCATGTGAAGAACTGGAGCCAATTCTTCAAACCTAAGGAACTAAAACCCTAAATTGGGGTCTACCTAGCAAGGAAGAGAGGTCCCTAGACCTGCCCCATCTCTGTGTGTGTATATGTTTTTTTAAATCAGCCTTGATACCTGTCATCCATTTTTGAATTAGCAGGTCATCATTCTAGTCTAACTTTCTGATTTTCCTGAATTCATAAATGCCTATGGAAATCATGAGCTGCTCATTTCTGAAGCAAAAGGAATGGCAAATAACAGTTTGTGACTTCTTTGAAAATACCTCCATTATATAAGATGGTGAAAGGTTTTCAATTATCTTTATGTCTGCCTTACATATAACATGAAGTTAATCTAGTGTTTTTATATCATATATTAGAATTGTAATTAGCAGCATCAGACTTAGAGATTCATGTGACCAATAAGGAAACCACAATAGCTTAAACACCAATTGAATGAATGTACTTACTTTAAAATCCATTATCACTTCAACAGATTACTTTGTTTAAAAAGGTATTAAAGCTAATAGCATTTAATCTACTTGCTTGAATATAGTAGTATTTTCTGAAAGCCAATGAAAATAAAGCTTTGATAATCAAGTTCTACCATATGTTCAAGTTTTCAGTGTAATACTTTCTAGAAATTAGACATATCCACACCTTCCCTCTAGACTACCCACAATTTCAAATAATATAGTCAGATATATATTTTATGGAAATCAAGGAATAAAGCAAAAATCTATATTGGATGAACTACCCAAAATCAAAATTCTGAAACATTTAAGAGCATCCACAATTAAATTTTAATTTGAAAAAAACAATACTGTTTCATTAGATTCATTTCAATATCACAATTAATTTTTTTAAAATAGGAGGTAAAGGGGGGAAATTACCATTTCTTTTTTTTAAAAATCTCATCACATAATAGGGCTAGAAAAAAACAAGCAAGTATAATTCTTCTCTTTTAAGGATGAGGAAACTGAGACATGGAGAGTTAGTTACACTGACTTACCCAATAAGTGACAGAGGTAGGACAAGCATCCAGGACTCTAAATGCCTAGTATAGTGCATCTCTGCTACTTTATATTTTGAAATCAATATGTTTTCCATTTTGAACTTGACATATTTGTTTTCATAGTTGTATCAAATGATAGTAATGTACTAAGTGCCCATGAATAAGTAGTGTTCAAGAAATGGTCCAGAAGCCATTATCAAGGGAAAAATAGGTGAGAGAGCTTTAAAGAGAACAGATGGACAGTCCAAGTGGTACACTTTTACCACTGAACTATTAAAAGAATTGGAGCAAAGCCTCTACATACTGAGTAGGTCCCCTGTGGAGGATTTATAGAAAGACATGGGCAAGAATTGCACAGGTTGAGGAGGCATGGAGTGAGAGTGATATAGTACAGTGATAGAAGAGGTTCTACTGCCATGAAATCAGATCCATTAAATTCAGTGACAATGGGATTGCCAAACTTAGTGCTAACAATCACACGAGCTGAATATCTTCTCAAGTTCTAGTGCTGAATACTTTTGTAGATTCTTTGTCACTGGAACGTGCTAACCTTTTGAATATCTGCGTCTTGTGACTACTCAGAGATGATGAAATCCATAATATTACTTGTTCATAGCAATCTTCCATGAAATTAAAAGACCTGCTTGAATCTTTCAGACTAATTTGATATATTCAGACTTCCTCTAGGAATTGATCATTTCTCATAATTTTTTTTGAAAGACAAAACTCAGACATTGTTCAGAATATTCTCCAAATTAATATTTGTAAATTGTGTCTGTCTGACTCCAAAGCTGACCCTCTCTACACAATGCAATACTGCCTCTCACTTAGGATGTAATAAATCAAAAACCTCCCCTGCTATCCCCCTAAATGTTTCTCATATTTCTGATAGATTTATCATAAGACAAATAATTAGAATTGGAAGAAATCTTAGAGACCACTAAGTCCAATACCTCCCACTGTATAGATGAGGCACAAACAGGTTTAATAATTTTCTCAGCCTCAGAGTTACTAAACATAGGGAGTAGAATTTGAATTTAGGTCATCCTGATTTCAAGTGCTCTTGCCATTATGTTATGCCATCTTTCTACCTAATATGACATTGTTTTGGTATGACTACAGTTTATATTTGATAATTAAAACAGTATAGAAAGACATGTATACTTTATAGACATAAAAGTATTAACATCACTATTGATAAGAAACTTCTTAAAGTAATTTGATTTCATGTAGTAGAGAACAGGTTTAACACAGAGTATTTCAATTATATTATTTTTAATTTTTGGTTTTTTGAAATTAGGATGAGGCGAGATGAAGCAATGACATACACAGTTTTTCTATGATTACACTAATTCAAACAAAATCCTTTAAAGATAATTGGCAGGATCTTGCAGGTGCTTTGATATAACATTTATTAACTACTGTGACAGAGCAAAGTAAGAATTCTAAAGAGTCGATAATGGATTTTCATTTTGGAATTCATAACCTAGGTTCCTAAGGGTGTTAGGAATACCTTCCTTCCTTGCTTCCTTCCTTCTTTCCTTCTTTCTTCCTCCTTCCTTTCCTTTTTCCCTCCCTTTTTTCTTTTCTTCTTCCTTTCTGTCTTCCTTCCTTCTCTAGCATAGTTGTAAGGTCTCTTTCATTATGTACTTAATTATTAAATTTAAGTCATTACTTTCCCTTTAAAATTGAATTAATTGTTTCATCTTAAATTTAAAGCAAAGTAAACAATTTCCCAAACATAGTCTTTAGAGTTGCCTGAGATCTTAAAGTTTATCTCCTTCATACTTTTACTTTACATTTGAGGAAACTGCCTCAGATAGGCTATGATTTATCTAAGATCCCATAGCTATTAAAGAGTCCATTGAGGATTTTAAACTAGATATCTTAATAGATCCAGTTCTTTCCAGGAGGAGACTCAATTTGGAGAGAAAGAAACGATTCAGTGGGGCAAGCACAATTTGAGCCATTATCATGATTAATAACCAGAAAAACAAACAAACAAGTTATCATGACTTGCATTAAGCATTAATTCATTAATTAAGCAAGTGATAGTCCCTTTTTCTTCAGACTTTGATTCTTGTCATCACCACACTTAATCAAAAATATTAATAAGCTAGAAGGAAACTATAGTGGGGGGGAATAACTGGCACAGTGAATGTCCTTGAGTTTGGGTCATGTGAGGAGAAGTTTAAAAAAAGTAGAGGCATTTAGCCTGAAGAAGGAAATATTCAGAAGGGACATACTAGTTGCTTTTGATTCATTAAAAAGCTGTTACATTGAAAGAAGAATTAGTCTTGTTCTATATGGCTGAAAAATGTAAATCGAGGCATCTAGGTAGATTGAATAAGAGTCGGAAAATTTTCAGATTGAGTTTGATCTCATAAACTTCCCAGACAAGTAACTCCAGGAAAGTATCTTAACGTTTTTTTCAGTTTGCTTATCTGAAAAATGGGATAATAATTCACACATTTCTCACATTGTTGTTGTGAAGATCCAATGAGTTTACTTATGTAAAATGCTTGGAAGTCTAAAAACTATCATAGTTACTATGCAAACCTAGAGTGTTAGAAGTGTTAAGTTGAAAGAGGCAAATTCAGACATAATTTCCTAATAATTAGGTCTATCTAAAATTGGAATGAGCTTCCTCAGGAATTAGGAATTTGAACTAATCTATAGTTTTCAAGCAAAGGATGACTGACTATGTATTAAATAACTTTAGAATATCCTTGGGGGGAGGGGGATTTTCCTCAAATAATTGAGAATTTGGATTGACGCTGAGGTTCCATTTCAATTCTCCAATTCTGTGATTCAGTGAAACATGCATTTTATAACTCACTGATGGCATTTTTAATAGTATTTTATTTTTCCAAATGCATGTAAAGTTAGTGTTCAACATACATTTTTGTAAAACTTTGCAATTTAATTTTTTCTCCCTCCTTTCCTTATATCTCTCCTCCTCAAAACAGCAATCTTATATAGGTTGAATATATAGGTTAAACATCTACAATTCTTTAAATATCTTCCATATTTGTCATGTTGTATAAGAAAAATCAGACCAAAAGGGGAAAAAAGTGGGAAAGAAAGAAATAAACAAAAAAGACGAAAATACTATGGATCAGTGCATGTTCACATTTAGTCTGTATAGTTTTCTCTCTGAATGTGACTGGCATTTTCCTTCCCAAGTGTACTGGAATTGCCTCGAATCACTGCATTGTTGAGAAGAGCCAAGTCAATCACAGTTGATCATCCATCACATAATCTTGTTATTATTGTGTATAATATTCTCCTTATTATTCACTTCACTCAACGTCAGTTTATGTAAGTCTTTACATGCTTTTATGAAATCAGCTTGCTTATTATTTCTTGTAGAATATTGCATTACCTTCATATACCGTACCTTATTCAGCTTCTCTCCAACATATTTATTCAGCTATTCCCCAATAGATGGGTATCCACTCAATTTCCAATGTCGAGATAGCATTTTTTCCTATTCTCACAAATTATTAAATCAGTTGTATAGTTTAAAAGAGTGCTCTAGAATCAGTACAAATTAGCAAAACTATAAAAGGATACTCCTTACTAGGATTTTATGATGACATGAAACATTCCTTATAACTCCAAACCATACCAGTCTCAGTAACACTGAAGAGTAGAAAATAAAGGATGGCTATGATGTTCAATTGTTTATTTAGAATTTCCAATACAATATTATGTATTTTTGGTTATTTAGTAATATATTTTAATATACTTCCCTCCCCCCTCAGAGTGTCCCTTTATTTTCATTTATATTTTTGTATCTGGTTCTAAATGACATTGGATTAAGGTGTGTGTATGTATATGTGTGCATGTATATTTATCCTTTGCTAATAAAATTTCACAAGATAAAAATCTGGCCAGATTTTTTTGGCAGCAATGAGGGACATTGCTTCATCCTTGAGACACTAATGTTTAATCATTATGAGTAATCATGTGGCAAAAGAAAAAAAGCGGATGTTGCCCTGACCGAGGAGAATACTATTGTATCTACAGACTGCCCAGATTAGAGCTTTAAGATATCTAAAGAGGCATGGGCCACTACTAACCTATTTAATCTCTGAAAAAGATAATCACAATCTGACATTTAATTTTGCCATAATAAAAGAGAGTTGTAATTATCCAAAAAGCCCTTGACTTAAGTACATTCAGATAATTGAAAATAAGATGGTTAATTGGAAAACCTTTTTATTGTGACTTTTCCTTGATCTTTAGAGAAGTAAGGAGATGATATAGGAATAGTGAAAGTTTTATTAAATGTCTGTTGTGTGCCAGGCACTCTGGTAAGTGCAGGTAAGTGTTTTGTATCTGGTAAGATACAAAAAAAGGCAAAAAGCTCTCGTGGAGCTCACTGTTAATCAGTTGTCAAATCCTTGCCCTCAGACTACTGTGATTGTAAATGGTTATAGCTGTCAAAGTTGAAAGGAACTTATTGTTCAGTTAACAAGCATTTATTAAGTTTTTATTTTTATACCAGGAATTTATTTAAAGCTGGTGACCATAAGTTGTCTGTTCTGCTCTGTATCTGAACTAGACTCCCTAGGATCCAGCTTCCACTTAAACATTTCTTGATTAAAAGTCAGCTTCCAGGTCAGCTCCTTTTTTTGTGCAGCTTTAAAAGACAAAATATTGTGGGTTTTTTTAAATTTTATTTTAAATTGTATATTTTTATTTTATCAAACAAATATCTTCTTCACTGAAATTCCTTTCATTACTGCTACTTAAGCTCTCTCTGGTCAAACAGGACAAGTCTTATTTCCTTTTCCACCCAATTGCCCCCCAGTCACTTGAAGACAGCAACAATCTATTATGCATTTATTTTCTCCAATCTCCTTATGGCAGAACATTTATTAATTGTTCACTTCACTCAGCATCAGTTTACATAGGTCTTTACATGCTTTTATGAAATCAGGCTGCTTATCATTTCTTGTAGAATATTCTATTACCCTCATAATACCTTATTCAGCTATTCCCCAACAGATTTATTCAGCTGTTCCCCAATAGATGGGCATCCACTCAATTTCCAATTTCTAGATAGCATTTTTTCTATTATCTTATGGCAAGGAGTTATCAATCTCCTTGCCATTCTAATTGTTCTCCTCGAGATAGGACAGAGTTTATATTATAATACATTATATTATATTATATCATATCATATTATATTATATACTCTATAACTAGAGCTTATCAAGGTCTTATACCAAGATACCTGGAACTCAACATTATATTTTTGATGTGGTCTTAACTGATTTGTTTTGGATACAATTCCCTTGTTATTACAGCTTCAGACCACAGTTTTGTTTTGTCTTGTCTTGATTGACATATTGCTTTTTTGACTCAGATTGAACTTAGAGACCTGTAATACTGCTCCCCCCCCCCAAAAAAAAAAAAGATCATTAGTGGGCTAACTTCAACTAACCTTGAACAAACTAACACAAAGGAGCTGCCTGCCAGATATCCATGGGGGAATAGTAAGCATTGAAGAGTTATAAGAGTAGAAAGAACAACATATAAAGCATCCGTAGTTGATACCAGATTCCCTAGAAGTTTCTCTAGAGAAAATCTTTACAAGAAAGGTATTGTCTGCCTGTCTGACTTAGGGTTCCATATCTTAGAAGTTCTGCCAAATGAATATCCTGATTTTGAACAGTAATACACAGTATAGTGAACTGTTTCCTAGCTATGGATGGCTATTCTGAGATGTCTTTTTTTGTTATTGTTAAGGAAATCCTTCTCTCCTTGATGCTTTCTTTAAAGATCTTTCCCTATGAAGCACTTCTCAGATTATAAAGTTACATGGAACTCTTCAGTCCCTGACCTGCTAGTTAGAAAATATTTATTAAGCACCTACTATGTGCCAGGAACTGCGATTGTCACTGTCATTATATATAATATATGAAAAACATTGTCCTTGTTCTCAAGGAATTTATGATATAATGGAGGAAAACAACATAATAAAAAAATTGAAGAACATTGTAGAGACTAGGGAGAGAGAATTAGGGAACAGTTAGGAATGGTAGAAAAATCAAAGAAGTTCAAAATACAATGACCAAGTAAGAAAAGAGGACATGATCTGAACTTAAATGGAGCTTTTGAAGTTTATGGATCCACTATCTAATCAAAGACATAGAAAGTGATAAAGAGAAAGGGGCCCAAAGACTGATGAGATCTTATAAAATGATGAGATTTCCTCCTCAAATATAATCCCTGGAGTATGGTAGAAAAGTCAGAGTAGTCCCAAAGTAGTGAGTGAGAAATGTGGTAAGGTTTTTTTTGTTTTTGTTTTTGTTTTTTCTTTCTGATAGAGAGCTGGTCTTGAAGTGAGGAAAGGCCTTGAATAAGACACACCTTTGTTCATACTGACTATATGGCTTTGGGCAAGTCACTTAACAGCTATAAATTGCCTTTCCCCACTTTATTCCACCCATCTTTCCCACCCTCATCTCATTTTAGAGGAATATAAATGTGGGGTGGGATCTGGCTTTTTCTGCTCCTAAGCCTTTTTCTTCAGCAAATCCCTGTACTCTTTACTACAGCTTAACCAGACACAATGGTTCACAAATCAGTCAATGAACCCTGACATTATCACCCAGGCTTTTCTGTTTCATTTTCCCCAAATAGGCAGATTAGGTTTAGAGAACTCCCTTGTGAAGAAGGAATCTTTGAATAAGCTGTTTGTTTTTTTTTTCCTTGGGAGATAAGTGTTCTGGAAGGTTAATGTTTCTGAAATATAACTATAATCCACATAAACTAAAATTAAGAATAGTGCCCAGACTAGAAAATAAAATGGATAGCATTACACTTAATTTGGTAACTGATAGAGGACATGCATGTTTGAGTGGAGGGAGTCCTTGGGAACTTGTCTTTGTCAACTTGTCAACTCACTGCCCTCCCAATAATGCACTAAATTTTGCTTCTTTTTTTTTTTTTTCAAACTTTTCAATTCATCCATAGAAAGCCATAAGCATTTCAATTTGAACCCTCAAATAATCACACAAACAACATTATCAATACCCAGCTGAATGGCAGATTGTATTGTTTCTTTATTCTTTCTTTTTCATATTCATTTCATATCAAAAAATTCATATCATTTTCTCACTATACCATTTTCTCAATAGCAAGGCTCATGTGCTACTTTAGAAGCAATTTTGCACTGTGATCTTCACTTTATCTGTTTGGCTTAACATCATATTTAAGGTTGATTGCACTAAGCCTAACAAATGAGCCAATTTATGTCATTCCAGCTTCTGTAATCTTTATGATCTCAAATTTCTTTTTCAAAGCCACTGTACTTAAAAAAAAAGTTTTAATTCCTTTTGCCTTTTCATCATGGTTATTTCTGTACATCCTATGATTCCATAATAGCCCAACCCCCCAAATAAGCCCTCTCTTGAAAGAAAAATAGTTAAGCAAAATTAACTGATGTAGTCAAAGCATTGAGTAGTATATGCAATGTTCTGCACGGTTTTTCTCCACCTCTCTGTTGAGAGAAGAAAAGGACTTCTTTCTTTCTTCTCTAAAGTCAAGACTGACCACTGCAATGATTTAGTATTTAGCTACATTTTAGTGTTCTTTCATTTTCATTATAGTATTTATTGTGCATATTGTTCTCATTCTGCTTACTTCATTCTGTATCTATAACATGTCTCATTTCTTTAAATTCCACATATTTATCATTGGTTGATGTACAAAAATACTCCATTACATTCATATATCACAATTTTTCATCTACCCAATCACTGAGCCAATTTTCTTTCAGTCAACCGACTTCCTCCTCCATTGCCTCCATTTCTCACTACCACAAAAAAAAAAAAAAGACTATCTGGAAAGACAGATAAACTAATTTTCCATCTAAGGAAAGGGAAACACAAGGTAAAGAGAAGAGATATAGAGGAGAAGACCGCCAGAGAGGGGGGAGATAGAGAAAGAAAGATACATATATATACACAGAGACAGATAGAGAGGCAAAGAGAGACAGAGAGAAGTCAAAGAATGAGAAGTCAAGGAAAGAGATAAATAGAAGAGGCAAATGGCTAGAAAAATAGAAAGTCATCCGCTTTTTTCTTACTATCCAAGTAAATAAAGTGGCAACTCCTTGGTCAGAATGAAGTATTTCTGTCTTTCTCACTAATAGCCTTCATCCACTGTCAGAGGAGACTCACATTTTCAAAGTTATCTTTTTCTATCTCCTGCTGAATAGACCAGGTTTTGTAGCCTTAGGAAGTTTTCTGCCAGATGAGCAAAACCTATCCCTAATTCCTTCTCTCCATGTAGCACAGTTACTCTAGAGCTCTTGTAACTCTTTGCAGTTCTACTCTGGTTTTAGAGAATAGCCACAAGCACATATTGCTTAGCCCATAGTTCTTTGCATCTTGCAGCAGGTGGTATCTCTATCTCTTTTTCCAAAAGAAAGTCTCCCCTCAAAAGCAAATGATTTCAGTTTAAAATTTCCCAAGTGTGAAGATACTTTAGCTCAAATGGCAGAACAGATGTATGCCCCTACTCTAAAATTTCTCTAATGCCCTAAAGTTTTAACCAGGCTCAGGTGATATACAAAATTTTGACTAGGAGGCAAGAGCACAAACATTTTTCTCTTTTCCAATGGATATCTTTATTATTGCTTCTGAGTTTGTCCAGGATAACTTTATGCTCTGATATGTGTTCTTCTCCAATTCCTGAAGAATATATTTCCCAAATATGTCTGTTTCTCCCATGAGTTTTAACAGAGCACCAGAAGCCCCTTCCAAACCCCATTTTCTACTTTATCCCTCATTTTTCTTTTGGGTATCACTGGCATAATTACCTATAGCTGCTTCGCATAGCCTTTTGGGTAGAAGAGAGAAACCAAAACTTTTCACAGTCATTAGTACTTAGCAAGACTAAGAGGGGAAAGAAGAAAAATTCAAGCCCTACTTCATGTGGTGAATGGTGTCACCTGCACACAGTATGAATTGTACTATTTGAAGAACAATGGTAAGACCCAATATCAGTCTTGGGAAGTAATGATTCTAACCATTGTTGATACCTTAAGTTGTAGCAGCATCAATTGATATAAAAGATTAGTAATCTAGGGAAATTACTTCAAACTTTTTTGATTGCATATACATATCAGTAAGAAATATTTGAACTGTATATATTGTATCCTTACTTATATATTATATTCTATTTATTCTTATTTTTTATTATTTATTTTTATTTATTATTATTCTTTTTTATGTCATATACATGTGCCTTGCAGTATTAAATATAAAGAATATAAATTTATAAAGGATGAGATAAAGATAAGATGAATAATATTTTTAAAACTCTTGTTTTATTGGTAGTTCCAGAACTTCTTTTGTTCCTTCTAATACTCTATTAATTTTAATGAGAACAATCTGATTAAATATGCTCTATTATTTTTGGAAACCTTGGTTTAACCCTCTGTGAGACTGTGATTTAAAATTCTAATTCTCTTAGCCTGGACTGGCTGATCTGAGAGGAAAAGGAAAAAGGAAAAGGTTTAAAAAAATTCTAATTCTGAGTTCTGATAACTGAGTTCAATTCTCATTCTGAACAGTTTATTTAAGACTGATTTTTAATGGTTATTGAGAGCTAAAAGAAAGTTCACAAAAATAAGGATATCCAAACAGAAGTGTTTTATCAACTGATCTAAATCATGATACTCACTTTTCAGTTTTATCCTCCAATTATTCAGAGGCTTTTGTTGAAATTAAGTGTGTAAACTCCCATCTTCATTGATGCTAGGGAGAAAGGCAACATAGTCTCTGGATATCAGATTTTAGAGCTCTAGAGTAACTGTGCTAGGTGGAGAGAAGGAATTAGGGCAGATGGCAGGATCCCTGAGTAGGCCCTGGTATTTTAGTCCTGAATGGCTCTTCTTTGCTTTTTAGACTGTCCACCAGTCTACCTACCAGGGAGGAACATGTATGATGCTTCAAATAGTCCAGTTCATACTGTGTGTAGGTGACAAGGAGAGCCACAGAGGCAGATCATTGTCACTAGCTTGATCAACAGAGTGCCTATGCTATTCATTTGCAATATTTTCTTTGAACACATCAGTAGATTGTCTGTCTTACAGATAGGTCTTACAATGGATGGAGTGCTGAGCCTGGAGTCAGGAAAACTTTAATTCAAATTTGGCCCTAGATACTTAGTAGCTGTACTACTCATCCTAGGGAAGTCACTTAACCTAATTCTGTCTGAGGTTCCTCAACTGTAAAATGGGGGTCACAATAACATTTACCTTATAGGATACTTCTGAGAATTAACTGAGAAAATATGCATCCCTTAGCACAATTCTTGGCATATATATGTGCTTAATAAATGCTTATTCCTTTCCCTTCTCTTTCTTGTATACCTGTCTTGTATACATATGCCTATTAGGAGAACATTGATTTACAAGAGCTTTTTCTCTTGGAACTATGCTGGGAATATGCCTTTTTAAATTTTTTTTCCCCTATAGGATCCTAAAAGAATATAAAACATACTGTCTAGCTCTGGGTTTTTCTTTATGCCATTTTGAGAAAA
Organism: Antechinus flavipes; assembly: GCF_016432865.1. Classification (NCBI taxonomy): domain Eukaryota; kingdom Metazoa; phylum Chordata; class Mammalia; order Dasyuromorphia; family Dasyuridae; genus Antechinus; species Antechinus flavipes. Next base: position 108,861,111 of record NC_067400.1, on the reverse strand, counting down.
AATAACTAGGGAAAAATGTGTTTCTTTAAAGGAGTCTTTATGCATTACTTTAGCAGGATTTCAAAGATATTGAAGGAAAGCTTACTATTGACATATTCTTATTTAAAAGACAGAGTCATGACTCTTTGATCATTTAGATGAAAATGTCTGGGCAGCGTGTGTGCTCTCTTGATCTGTTAGATTACAGACCTTGTAGCTGATTAGTGCAAGCTTGTAAAGGGGGAGGCTTGGGCATTGCGTCAGTAGGTTCCTACAAAGGAAGAAGTTCAGTTTGATAGCATTTTATTATTCTTAAAAGCTTATTTAAATAAATAACTATTTGTTTTAAAAGGTGAATGGAATGGAAATGTAGTGGCCAAACTAAAAGTAATCACCTGGGATTAATTGTATAGGAAAAACAGAATCCTGGATCAGAAGTATTCTTAGGCCATAAACACATTAGGATTGTCTTATTTCTTTCCCTTGCTTCCTTTGGGAACTTAGTATTTGCTATGTTTTCCCTTCAAGTGTGCTATCATTACCCCCCAAGCATTTTAGCTAATAAGAAAACAGATCAAAGAGGGTTAATTCACTCACATAAATGTCTTTTTCTTGACTCCATTCTTTTTTCTACTGGGGGCTTCCATCTCATTCTGCCTTGTAGAGACTCTTCAAGATTCAATTCAAGTACCACCTTTTACATGAAGCCTTTACTAATTTTCCTCCTAGCTAAGTGTTTTCTCTCCAAAAAGTAATTTTTATTTTATTTTAATATAAATAACAGGATGAATAGTGGATAATGAGCTTGCTTCAAATCCAGATGACTCAAATCCCACCTCCAACAATTACTAGTTTTATAACCGTTGGCAAATCATAACTTCCAGTGCAGGCTAGGATCACATAGCTGAAAAATAACTGAGGACAGATTTGAACTAGAGAAGATGGCTATAGACCTGGTACTTTATCCACTGTGATATATAGCTGCTCAGTGGTAGTTATATAAAAGTTATAACATATATATTATGTATATATATGTGTGTGTGTATGTGCATGTACATATGTACATATTACTTTCCTGAATCAAGAGTAGCAGTTTTTTGAGGACAAGAGTGTTCTATTTTTTCCCCGCTTTGGATATTTATCTTTTAGCATAATGTCTGGTGTGCATTAGGCATTTAATAAATGGTGATTGTTTGAAGTTTGATTAAAGCAATAAAGAACAACAAAAACAAGTTTATCAAAACTCAAGAAACCAATAAATCAATAAACAACAAGGTACAGCTAGATTATATAATGGATAAGCACCAGCCCTGGAGTTCAAATCTGGTCTTAGACACTCAACATTTCCTAGCTGTGAGACTCTGAGCAACTCACTTAACTCCATTTGCTACACACACACACACACACACACACACACACACACACACATACACACACACACACACAAATACAAATAAAAGTCAGGAAACCTTCAACTATTATCAGAGCCTTTTAAAATGTTTTGGCTTATAGAGTAGGGTCATAATAAAAACAAGGAGTTTAGAGCTTGATCTTTCTGTTGGTATCAGTTTCCTTAGTGCCAGCTCTTTTGTCCTTAAGTATGTCTTGATTCAGTCTCCTACAATGTCTTTTTCCCCCCACACAGTGGTACTCTGTCCTTAGTCCTCCTACCATGACTCTCAGTTACCTTGTTTTTTATTCTCACTTTTTCTAGTTTGAAGAAGCTACCATCATATCTTTCCAACCTCCCTATTCTGGCTCAATCAGCACTTAGTGTTGTATAATAGATTTAGAGTATAAATGGATTTCAAAGACCATTAAATGTAATACCCTTATTTTACAGAAAGATGTCAATTAGTGTCAGAAGGAGGATCTCTGAACCCAGATCTTTAACTCCAAGTCCTACTGCTCCAAACCAAATTCTGCTTTCATTCTCTTTGTTTCTCATGGCTCTTCCAGCAGAAAATTTTCCTTCCCTCCAAACAAATTTGCACTGGAAATACATAGATGATTATTATATTGCCTACTTCACTTATTTGTCCTAGATACGGGTATCAGCCAAAGGGCAGAGAAGACCGGGTTCATTTATCCCTAATACATTGTACATTCTCTTCGCAATTTGCTATCAAATGATTAGACTGGATTCCTCCAGTAACCGCATACTGTTTTTCCAAATAATTACCACAGATTCCAGCCTCTGATCTACCTCAAGGAGTTCCTGCTATAAGTTTATGAACTTATTAGTTCATCAAGTTTATGAGCTAGTTAAAAGTAATCATAAACCAGAAGTGAAGCTTCAAACCAGAGAATAATTGCCCCTCAAATAGAATTTAGAGTAAGTTCCTTGATTGTCCTTTTTTTTTTTTATTATTTATACCCAGACGGGACTCAGAGTTTAGCAATCAGCTATAATAGTAGCATCTCTGAACACCAAAGGCAGCTTTATACTAGCATCTTGCTCTTATATATTCCAATCTACAGCATAGACTATATGATATAGCTCATAGAAATCCCAAGTGTTCACCTATATTATACTGTGATGAATATCTTTCCACATTTAAATTTGTTATATAATTCCTTTCTTAAGCTCATTAGCAAGACAAAAAATAGCAGAGTCATTAGCAACAAGATGCCTTGAGGTAGACTTGATTCTCACCAACTTACCATGTTACTCACACAGTTAGCAAGCACAGGAGGTAGAGATTGCTAGGGGCTCTTCTATGCATCTCATTACTGCACCGGAGTTCTTGCCTTTCACTGGTGGCAGTATGGAGCCCTGTGGTTTCTATATCATGGACATTTAATAAATAGTCTCGGTTGATGTCTCTTTTAAGACACACTTGTGCACACTAAGGATTTTGTTTTTAATTCTCTGCCTACAAGTTAGTCCTCATCCTTAGTCCAAAATGTAGGGTGCAAGACAGAGCGGCAGAAATTTTTCTGAAATTGTAGAGACAATCATTAGAACCTTTTTTATAGGGGTCTGTTTTATTCTGTTCTTCACCTGAGTTGTGCTTTCATTAACGTAGGCACTGCAGACTACTGCCCATTCATACTCAATACATATCCATATTCTTCCACAAATTCTCCACTAGGGTTGTTCACCCAATGTGCTGGAAGCCTTTCCCTTTGCCTTTTTAACATAATGTAGATGCTAATTCATTGCTAAGCTGTCCATCTGTTAATTTTTGCTTACTTTGACCAGGGTGCCTTTTGCAGGTCATAAATCTCTTTAAAAATGTCCATTATGCTTTTTTTTTTTCTGTACAACATGTTGTAGCCTATTTCTCTATGATGATGTGTGTCTCCTTTGGCCTTTGCATGCCCTTGCAATTTCAAATCTCCAGACATTATGGTACTCCATGATTTAGAGCCATCCAGCATCACTGGAAGAATATTGGTTTTGTTCTGAGGAAAATTTGGCAGTAATTGGAAGCACCACACAATTTCTCAGATGTGATCCAGTCTGTTCTTTTCCTCCTATTCAAATCTGAGCCTAGATGATTGTTCATCTGCCATGCCTTTCTAAGATGTGGATACTGATGGACCAGTTTCATGAGTTATCCATCTAACTACATCTCATTGTCTGGATAATAAGTGGATAATACAAATCCACTTGCTTTTTCCTGTGTGAATAGTTTGTGATAACATTCTGGTTTATAAAGCTCTTTAATGTCTCTGGGCTTGATAAAGGGAGCACAATTTCATCTACAAATACCATCTAGAGGAGACATTTTTAACCTTTTTTAGTGTCATAGAACCATGTGACATTCTAGTGAGATCTAGGGGATCCCATTTCAGAGTAATATTTTTGAATGCAAAGAATAGAATACCTAGAAGAAAGTACATGGGGACTAATTATATTAAAATAGTTATCAAAATATTTTTAAAACTCCCAAATCATGGACCCTTTATTAAAAAAAAAACAGCCTCTGATTGAGTGTATATGATTATATGTAGGTTATTTTGCCTTGATTTAAATCCTCAGCTGGATATTTTTCATTATAAGGTCTTCTCATTAACAAACATATGTTTGAGTAGTGACTATATGTTCTGTACTATGTAGTGCTAGATATATTGTGAAATGTGAGTACCTGGAGAATTCAGTGTATGTTCTTTCATGCATACAAGAAGGAAAAGAAAACTTAATGCAAACTTTAGGGTGTTATGGATGTGTTTTGTACAGACACACCAGAAACCATTCAAAGCCTTTTGGCATATTTTCAATTATTCTGGTAAATAAATGTTTCTTTTCATAAGTGTAAGCAACATGAAGAAAGTACTGAAGAACTTTGTTATAAGACCCTGCATTCATTGTTAATTTATAAAGATGCATAGTTAACAAAATCTGATGTCTCATCAAATATATTTATCCCTTATAAACATTAAATACCATTATTATTTTATTGGTTCTTTGGAGTATTAACCAAAATAATACTGTGACATTTTACTTATTAAAGATATGAAAAAGCATTAGCTTAAATAATGTGTATTCTTCTTTGTATATGTCAGGGGCCTCCCGAGAACTTACTTACTAGGCCATAGACAGGTTGAGCTTTATGGTGAGTGAGGAAGATCTATACCTTGGGAAGTTCCCATGCTGTTACTCAATGGCCTACATTTTTCAGAAATTAATGTTTTATTTCTGCAATGGTTAGGGATAAATTATATAATCACATATATTATATATGCATACATATAATATCATATTTCACATGATATTTACAAATGTTTTCCCACACAAACAAAATAGAAAGTCCCAATATATTGTCTTTCTTTTGCAAATTGATTTGGTAAAATTCATAATGTATTTTTAATATATATAAATGAATGAAATACTCTATATTTGTTGAAAAATAACATACTCTAACAGTATTTCAAAAACAGCAATTAAGTGAAATAAAAAAGTTGCATAAGAAATAGGTTTTTAAAATTTATATTTGAATGTGAGTACTTGAAAAACTAGAGGAAGTAGAGACTTGTGGAAATTCTTCAGGGGATTTTTGGACACTTCAAGGATTTTAGGTGTTGATGGAACTAATTTTGTGATTTTTTTGACATCACTTCAAAACTGAGATCTTTTATTTTCCTTGATATAGGTGCAGCTGAAAACTACTCACATTTATCCATCATTTGGTGCTATAATAAAATAAACATAGGGATATATGAAAAGGGGAAAATTTTTATTGACTTGGTAATGATTGCGTGAAAGAAGAGTTTAATATCAGCTCAGTGTGGTGGAAAGCATTGTAAATTTGCAGATAGAAAATCCAGATTCAATACAAGTCCACTTATTACTAGGTATATAATCATGATTAGTCACTTTCTCTTAGCCTCAGTTCCTTCACCTATAAAAATGAGGATAATATACTATCTCACTGGATTGTTGGAAGGGAAGAACTCTGTGAAATATAAAGAATAATAGAGAAGATAGCTACTGAACTATGTGTATATGTTAGACAATTTTTGAGGCAGTATTAACAAGCCTAAAAATGGTGAGAGACAAGGAAATGAGAAAAAAGGAGATACTGGGGAAGACATTTCCAGGCTCCTCACACTTTCCTCCACTCAGTCTTTGGATCCAATTATATTGGCCTACTTTAACAAAATACTCCATCTCCTAACTGGGTCTTTGCACTGGCTGTTTCTTGAATGCTCTGTCTACTTAATTCTGCTTTTTAGTTTCCTGGGTTTCTTTGAAAACTCAGCTCAAATCCCATCTTCTGACTTTTTTTATTACTCTGGCTGCCAAAGTCTACCCTTTTCAGACTGCTTTCTATTTCTTGTGTATGTCTTATATGTGCACTGTTATTTATTTGCCTTTCCCAGTAGAATATAAGGTCCCTGAAGGCAAGAACTGTATTTTTGGCTTTATTTACAACTCTTGGCATATTGTCTGGAACATTAGCAAGTGCTTAATAAATACTTGTTAACTAGTCTTGATTTGGTAGCTATATGACCTGAAATTACTCAGTTAACCCCTTTGGGGGTCTCTGTAAATCTGTAAATGAGGGGAATTGTCTAGACAGATCTTTAGCTCTGTCGAAATAACTATATAGACTAAGAGACAATTCAGTGAGAACATAATATAAGCATAAATGATGGCTATTGTCTTTTTAGATTCCCCTGTTTGTAATAAAAACTCACTTCCCTCTGATCACATATTTAAAATTCTCCTCTCTGCTTTGTCTCTCTGATTCTCTGTCTCTCTCTCTCTGTCACTCTGTCTGTCTTTGTATCTCTTTCACACTCACATATATATATACACAGACATACACACAAGGTTCAGGAAGTAATAGTGGTAGAAGAAGGCTGGGGATAATGTAATCTTTATCAAAATGAATAGGGAATGTTCCAAATCAGGAATTGGGAATTTTTTTTTCTTTTTTAATTGAGGAGAGGGATGTTGATAAAGAAATCTCTAATTCTACAAAGGGAAAAAAGGGAGAGCAAGAGTGCCAACTAACTACTGACTTTTAAAAAAAAATTCTTTATAAACCATAGAGTTTCTGTCCTTGAGTTTCCTTGTTTCTCAGTTTTTGGGAACCAATGGAGGGCTCCATGTTCACATAAGATAAATGAAAACTTAAATATGAAGTTTCCTTTTGATCATTTATTCAATATTTGATATTGAATGTAAAATTCGTATTAAATATTTAATTTCTGATATAATTTGTTTATTAATATTTAAAAAATAAAATTGTTCCAACCATTCAACTCTTTCAGAATCTGTAAAAGGGACTTTTTGCTTACTTTTACTTTTTCTATTTACTTTAGAAGGAATAGTTGCTAGTGAAATTGATACCCTGAGTTCTAACTTGATACAGATATGAGAGAACATTAGCCTAATTGATGTGTATTACTTTTTCTCATGCCTCCACCCTTTCCAAAGAAATTTTTAGATGCCAAGGACAAAATTTAAGTTCTGAACTAATAAACCCTTCTGAGATCAAGTCCTTACTAATTGTAATTTCCTATGCTGCTTTTTTATCCCTTTGTAATCTCAAGCCCAGTTTTAACACCTTGTCAGGCATTCAGGAACCTCCATCTGTGCAGCCTGGTGCATTTGTAAAATAAACCCATCTGTACAGCTGATTAAAAACTGGATGTAGTCCATGTTTTGTCTCTGCCCTGAAAGAAGCAGCATTACTGCACCAGTTGTTGATATAAGAGCTGAGTAGAGACAGGAATGCACCAGGCTAATGGAACAAAATAGCTTTTAGTGAATTCATTTGAATTTAATAATAGTTTAAAATAAAATCAGGATGAATTGTGACCACCAGCCCCACTTGGAAAGACAGGATGCTTATATTCACATTTGTTTTGCCTGTAAAGTCCTCATTTCAGAGCCATGTTTAAGACCAGACTTTCCAGAGACAGTATAGGGTACCGTTTTGTGATTAGTCAGGACACTGCTTCTTACCTTCAAAACTGGCAACTGGATTTCATTCCTAATGATTTATTAGTCCATCTGTTAAAATTCTGATACTTCAAAGAAGTGTCACACTAAGCTGTTTTCAGCCATTTATACCTTAACTGTGAATGAGTTTTAATATCTTTCCTTAAGGCATAGTTTCCCTGGATAGAATGTTGGTTCTTAATTGTGTGTGTTTTTTTGTGTTTTTTGGGGGGTCTTCTTATGGTAGTCTGGAAAAAGCCTAAGGACCTTTGCTGAGAATGGTCATTTAAAATGCATAAAATAAAATACACAATATTACAAAGGAGATAGATTATAATGAGATACAGTAATCAAAAAATATTTTAAAAATTACTTCACAGACCTTAAGGACACAAATGGTATAAGGTACTGAAACCAGACTTTGGGTTTAAAAATTTTGACCAGGACTCACCCTGCTTATATTTAATGAAGGAAAGAATATCAAGAGAATATTTTTGTATTTCAGTGTTCCTAGAATCTTTTATTTTTTTTTCATTCTTTTCATGAAAACAAATTCCTACAGGATAAAGCCTCAGTGATATATCAAATAATGCCGTTATCATGTGGTTGAAATGTAGTCTTCCCTTAATTTCAGTTTAGTAGTGATTGCAATTTGGATCAAAAGTATATTTTTATATTGAAAGAGAAATCTAAAACTTTAAGTTATAAAAGGTAATTTATGATTATAAGTGTTAAACATCATAGTGGATAAAGAGCAGTTCTCAGTACCAGGAAGACTTAGGGTCAAGTGCTACCTCTGACATATGCTAGCTGTATAACCCTTGGCAAGTCAATTAACCTTTCAGTACCCTAAATAACTCTCTAAGACTATAAATTGCAGAGGAGGTATTGGTCTTTTGCATTTTTCAGATTGTTACTTTATTAGTAACATAGATAGATAGGTAGATAGAATTATATATACTAATGAAATCATAGGTATGGATAAAACACAGAAAAAATAATAAAAATCCATCTTTTTTGGTTCATTTCCGTTTAGATTCTTGCTTTGTCATTGATGGTAACTTCCTATTTTATTTTTTATGTAGCAGTTATTCCAATCTCAAATCCTCCATTGTCTCAGATAAGGAATTTAGTTCTACTCTCTCATATAGTTGTTAATATGCCATCACTGAATGAGTCAGATTATCTGTATATGATTTAATTCTGTAGCTGCAAAGGAGTGATAATTGATAGTTTGACCTGAGAGCCATCATAGACAGAGTAGAAGTACAGTAGATGGAATGAATTATAGCATACCAGAAAAGCACTCCTTCCCCCAAGTGTGAAGCTGTTTAAGAGAGTAATTTAGAATCATGTGTAGCTGGTGTAAGGACTACATACTAGTATGGAAATTATTTCTTATAGAATCTAAGAGGGATGCATGGAAGAGAAAATTTTGGTGAAATTAAAGAAGAGTTACTTAAAGGAGTATTCCATAGATTCTGTACTGAGACAAGGAAAATTAACTTAATACATATTATAACTCAGATCTCAAGCCAATTGTAGTAATAATGAGGTGAACTTCAGTGGTTCTCAACTTATTTTCCCTAGTCCCACAAACTGTAAACATTGTTGTTTAGAATTCTTTTACTTTTTCTAAGTTAAATGTGAATAATGTTAGTTATTAGCTATGCAGATCATAGCTCAAGTCTCTAGCCAGTTTACCAGTCTAATACTAGAACATGAAAGATATTTTAATTCAATAGCAAAAACATTTAGTTAAGACATAAAAGCTGTACAAATAACAAGGGAAAGGGATTAAATAGTAGTAATTCCCATGCCTTCCCCCGTAAATGAATAATACTCCCATGGGCTTCAGTGAAATAATAAAAGAACTTCCCCTTAAGCTAGACCAGAATAATATAAGAGTTACATCAGAAATTATGCACCTAAGTGTTAAAAGCATGGGATTCAATATCATTGACCTATCTAAAGAGCTAGTTGTTAAATATTTGCCAGCACACAAATAATGCAAATTAGCAATAGGAGTGGCAGCTGTTGACACTATCTTTTTGTCACAAAATCCCATAAACTTTGGGGGATATGATATGATGATGGTTGTCAGTTTGGAGATCAACTACTCTAGATCAAGGCTTCTTAAACTTTCCCCATTCATGAGCCTTTTTTTGCCCAAGAAATTTTTATATATGCCCCTGTGTATATAGTGTGTGTGTGTGTGTGTGTGTGTATATATATATATATACATATATATATATATATATATATATATACTATATACTATAAAGGAGTGATAATTGACTATAAAGGAGTGATAATTGATAGTTTCACCTGAGAGCCAAAAGAAGTTAACAAAGCATGTGTTGATTTATATTCAGTCTCCTTAGTTCTTTTTCTGGAGGCAGATGGCATTTTCTGTCCAAAGTCTATTGAGATTGCTTCAGATCACTGAATCACTGAGAAGAACGAACTCTTTGACAGTTGATCATTGCCCATTCTTGCTGTTATTGTGTACAAGATATTCCCGGTTCGGCCTGTACCACTCAGCATCAGTTCGTGTAAATCTTTCCAGGTCTTTCTAAAATCAGCTAGTTCATCAATTTTTTTTAATAGAATAATAATATTCCATTACCCTCATGTACCACAACTTGTTTAGTCATTCCCCAATTCAAGGGCATCCACTCATTTTTCACTTCTTTGCCAGCACAAAAAGAGCTGCTACAAACATTTTTGCACATGGGGGTTCTTTTCCCTCCTTTATGATTTCCTTGGGGTACAGACCCAGTAATGGCACTGCTGGGTCACAAAGTATCTTCCAAATTGCTCTCCAGAATGGTTGGAATATCACAATCACTTCTGAAATTATAGGTAGGGCTGACCCTAACATCCTTCACAAATCTGTACCCCATTCTTGCAAATGTATGGATTATACAACTATGGACTGGGGTGGGAATTAAATATACTTGTGGGAAGACTGCAGAAAGAAGAATATCCTTTAGGGAAACTCAATAAGTGACTGTTGGTTGTTGTTGGTTAGGATGGCTACATTAGTTTTCATTGTGGTTCTTTTTTGGGGAATGGGAATATAGTCATGTGGTGAGGAAAATCATAATATATCCACATATAGTCTAAAAACAGATACAGAGGCAGGGAATTTATTAAAGATGATTAGAGAGGAAGTTTTAAAAAATGCTGCAATAGTATTAACAGAAGATTCCTTCAAGCTCCTGAAGGAGTCCTGCCTTTGCACTTCTATTTTCAGAATCCTATAAAGGTTCCATTTTAAAAGTAAACAAATAAATGATGCTATTGCTTAAAAAATGCTTTATTTCATAATTTGTAAATCAAAGCTGCTCAGGTTGCATATAATCCTCAAAAGACTCTTATTTTTGTTGAGGCATTAACAGCAATCAGCATAAAAAATAAGAGCTTAATTATCATGCAGATAGAATCTGATAATTATACAGGATTGCAATGTCATATTCTCAGAAAATAATATCCCGATTAATACAAGCACAGGAAAAGTAACAAACTCACTGATCACAAAATAGAAAAAAAAAATTTCCTGGGGAGCCAGGGCACCAGAGCTTTAGGAAATAAAATAAAGCTCTGTCTAATCTTTGGTAACTATGAAAACCATTTGAATGTCAGGAGGGGAAGAGTAATTTTAATTATACACAATAGTGTTGCTGCCCACTGAGTCCTACTTTTACTTGAATGTAGTCCACTTTAATGCTTGCTGTAATAATAACAATACGTCATTTGGTGTATTGTGATTTGCCTCAAGGGATTCACATTACAACCCTAGGGTTGAACAATGCCCAAATGTTGGTACCTGGATGAACATAATAAATAGTTTGGCTTCCTTTATAAAACAGTAAAACTAAGGATATAAAAGCTGTGCATTGTATCTGGCATGTCAGCTCTTCAATCTGTTCATTTATATGTGCTTCATAAATTTTATTAAATATATTTTAAATTTTGCTGATGACTTTCCCCAAGGGCAAAATCTAGTAGATGAGCAGGAAAAAGAATAGACAACATCAGTTTTGTGTGTGTCTGTGTGTGTGTTTTTCTCCTTCTTATGCACAATGTTAAGCCATCTGTTTGGGGAATGCCATCTTCACCTCGTCACAGTCGACAGTGATTCATGTAGGGACAATGCAAACACCATAGGTTTGCAAGGTGTCTTTCTAGTCCATCAGGTAATGACTGGGTGAGTCAGATGTTGGCTTCTCAGAATAGCAACCCTTTTCCTTGTGGAATACGAATAAAACATGTTAGGAAAGTGTTGGGTAATGCATTTTCGAGCAGATTCGTTTTTGAATGTGTTGGGATATATTGTGCTTTGGAACACATGTTAATTTGAGAAAGTGCAGGTATATGTGACAAGGGAAAGCTGCCTGACAATATGAGCATCCCATTCCCTTTTTCCTAACACCTCTCTTGGACTTGATGTGATAGAGAATTCTCAAATGCATCACAAATAAAAAAAAAAAATCCTTTCCGAATTTGGAGTTTCAGGTACATTGCTGGACGTGGAACTCAGGTCACAGTGTCTATACAAAAAAAATAAATAGTGCAATTTATACAAAGCTTAATTTATTCAGTCCCATGCCTAATCAAGCTAAACTTAAGAGGATTGCTAGCATCCTTTTGTAATCAACTAAATTTAAATGACTAAAACTATTTTTGTGAGACTCTTTCCTGCCTATAATAACCCACCTGAGCAGGTGACATTAAATTTATAAATATTGCCTACTTTTAAGATTGTAATTTTCCACATTACTAAATTCTGAGGACATATAGAAGCAGTTTGCAATCAACAGATTATGTTGTTATCTAATATAATGCAGTGATAAAATATCCCATAGCTTGAATATTAGAATGAAGACTCTATATACAAATAGGACACGTCTACTTTACGTTATAAAAGTTGGGTATCAAGTTTTGCATCTTATACCTAAATATTTGATCCTTATCATGCTATACAATCAAAAAACTATAAGTCTAGTTTCTCTTGTGACTACTGGGCATGTCATTATATTAACCCAGATTAACACCTAGTCATTGATTAAATGGCTTCTAGCCTAAAGGTAAATTAAAACCCAAACAATGTGTCTGATTAGAGTAATTTCCTTAGAGACAAGTGTAAAACAGACTTGAAAAATAGTCTACCATTTTGTTCTGTTTTTTAAAAAGGTAATATCCTACTCAGTTTTTAATCAGGAATTTATATGGGGGAGGAGGGAGAAACAATCTATACATTGAATATCTAGCATGTAAACAAGATCTGCAATTGATAAGGCAGTGCAGTTTCACTTGAGTTTGTAAATTAACAAACAACAAATATTGGAGTAATGAATGCTCCAACTATATATGAAAACATGATTCGCTATCCTTATTATTGCAACCATAGGTGTGACTGGAATTAAGTACTGAGAATACTTGTACTAATATTGTGATTTTATGGTATTTACGAGGTGATTTCTTATTTTTTTGCATGCTGATGTTATGATCTCCAAACCCTTTATGCCAGAATGTTGGATTCCTTGTCTTATTTCTGAATTTCAGTTACTTAGAGGAGCTTTTTTTTTTTTTTAAGTTATAGTAGTTAATTTAGTATCCCTATAGACTATGACAAAATCTTAAAGTTGAGGAGAACTTATCTCCCCTATTGACATAGATTTTAGCTTAGGGCAAGATAATTCTTGCCCTAAAAGATCAGTCCCTTTCAGGAAATTATCTCATGGGTGCCTTCTAGGACTAACTTCCTATGTTCTTTTTTTTTTTTTTTTTTTTCCTTATTAGTCTAAGTAGGGATACTTGGTACAGTGACTATATTAAAGGTACCCACTGAATAGAGTAACCTCTTTATAACTCAAAGAAGAATTATAAAGCGTTTATAAGTTATTTTGTAGGTCAAAATTAGAATCATAAAGTTATGATTTGATTGGAATGTACAATTATAGCTACATTCTTATTTCAAGTGTCTCTAAGAAGCCTAGAAATTTGTTCCCTTAAAAAAAATGTAGCTTTTAATGATGCCAAAGTACTTCAGGGATTTGCTTTACCAAATAGCAATTCTTCTAGACCAGTCCCACTTTCCTAGTCATGGGACCCCTCAATTAAAGCATCAAGCACTTAACTTGTACTTGTGAAAAAAAAAAAAAAAGCATTTTGTGATGGGTGTAATTTTATTCCCATAGGCCCAATTATCTCAGTTGGCTCCCAATTAATCTATGGAATTGTTAGGTCCTCCTTTCAATCAGATTTTTTTCTCTTAGAGAATAATCTTTCCCCACGTCCTGCATATTTCACTTTATTATTTCCTTTACTGGAATCTTGCACAATTCGTAGACTACTTTGAAATGTTCTCTCTCTCTCTCTCTCCCTCTCTCCCTCCCACCATTGCTACTTGATATTTTATGATGATTACCTCTTTATCCAAACCTTGCAATTGTGTTTGAGGGGAGATCTAAATATAAGCCCTTTGATATGCGTATTAAGTATATATACTAGAGGAGGAAGAGACATCTCTTGTATACTACAAAGTCATTATTAAAATTTATTATATCCATTAATAATGTTAATTTATATTTTTATATTAGGATATGATAAAATTGGATATAGAAGGAAGATACTTGATCTGCAGTGACATTTTGCCTGTTAAAATCTCCTCTAGGTTACAGATAAAAGTATAAACGATAAAAAAACAGCTCTGTCAGCCGGGGGTTTCTTTATACCTTTTTTTTTTTTTTTTTTTTTTTTTTTTTTTTTTTGCTAATGGCTGAGGCAACTTTGGATTCTCCTAAGAATTGAGCTCAAATATAGGCAAGAATTATATATTACAATCTCAAATTTTTCCAATTTTTTTTAGTCCCTATCCTCAGGAACCCTTTGCAATTTATAAGTAACAATTACTCAAATATATTCAATTTTTTGGAGTCTCAATCCCCTTCATTAGCTGGAATTAGCACAGTCCCTGTTCCATACCATAGAGAGTATCTTCCTTAGGCTAGGGGTACCAGTTTAAACTTGTGGGGCTGATTAATATTTCAGAAATCAAAGAAATTTCAGTGCAGCAAAAGTCAAAAGAACATGATATCCAGATTTTTAACCTTTTAATAAAAATATGTATGACAAATCTATTGTCTAGCCACATAAGTTACAAACCTAATCCACATACCACATGATTTTTTTTTTCTTTTCCTTTGACAGTACCTACGTTTATATCTGACAAAATGATTCCACATTTCATGTGGATCCATCATATCTCAAGATACCAAAGGGAAAAAAAACCATAAATTTATAAAGAACATACAATAGCATATAATCTATGAAAGTAGGCTAGATATTAATGTTAAGCCTGTGGAAATGTAAAATGATGTCTGGATATAAACATATTTAGAGTTCATGATCGAGTTTATCTTATTGAAACTCACTTAAAAATGCAGCCTATTTGTTATTTCAAGTTCTAAAGTTCTGGCTTTTCCTTCCACTTAGCTTGTAGTATTTTTAGTATTATTTTACTCAGTATTTATATAATATTTAAGTACAAGATTATTGTACTCATATCATCTTACATAATCAAATATATACATTGAGACAACTATTACACTCTTTTTATGGGACATTTTAGCTTAGACACCAGAAGTTTAGTAAGCTTTTCTATAAGGAAAAATATCTTATGGATATTTCCTGCAAGGGATAGTCATTTGAAGACATGTTTGTGACTACTATTGTAACAGGACTTCTAATCTCTGCTGTTATCTATCTCCTTCTGTATTATTCTTTTTCTTACCTTTTTTATCTCTTTCATCCTGCTATTAATTCTTTATACATATATTCCACTTCCTCTTTACAAGTCTAGCAGACTATTCTTTTCTTTTCTGAGTAGTGACCCAACCCATGAGAATGAAATGGGTCTCATCTTCATTCTTTGTCTTTTCTCATCTCTTTCAGTTATGACTTGCTGTATATTATGGCCAAAGAATTGTTTTATTGTTTGTATGGTTTTTTTGTCCTCTTTAGAATTCATAACACAGCTGGATACTTAAACATTTTAAAAACCAGATAGTCAGATGATGTAGAATATTGAATGATGTTGCATTATACATTGACTTGTAAAAATCAATTCCCTTTATAGACATAATTTTAATAACTATGTAAACATATATTTAGAATGAATACAAGGTATAGTATTTTGTTGCCCTTTTCAAGGAATAAAAACAATAAAGAATAGCATGGAAAATCAGATAAACTGACCTCTAAATCAGGAATATCTGGGTTCAAGTCCTTCCCCAGATACATATTCCTTGTGTGATGCTAGGAAAGTCAATTAACTTTTCTGGGGAACTAACATTTTGCAGTTTCAGACAAGTGGCTGATCTACACTGATAAAAAGAATTTCTTCATTGGGAGTTCTTTTTACCATTGCAGTCACATCTGGATCAGAAGAAAGAAAAAGAAGAAAAAATAAAAATATATGTAGCTTTGATCTTCACACAAAAGTATTTTAAGAACTTTAAAGAACAATGAAAAATATAGTAGCTCACATAGTATTCACCTAATTCTAATATAACAAAGGTAGTATGTTTGATTCCTTTTTGTATTTTTCACAGCTTGCCTTCCCTTCCTCATCTCTAATCTCATTAGACTGTAAGCTTATATATCTTTTGTCTATCCCCTTTTACCCAAAACATTGCTTGGGGCATATAACTCTTTGCCAGATGCCTTGTTCAATAAATATCTGTTGCATAAATGAATGAACTTGAAATTTATAATAAAGCATGAATGCATAGAATGAATTCACCCCTACTAATGACATAAAAAACTCAAAGTCACATGTCATACTGATGGTTGGTCAATAATGTCATCTTTGTGTATGAAATATATTTATATTTATTATTAAATTTATAAATTATATTTATAAATTAATTATAATTTAAAATTAATTTAAAAATAAAAATAATTTAAACATAAATTAATAATAAATAAATTAAATTTATAATTTAAAAAATATCTTTGGAGCCTTACTATCATATTATTGGCAGTGATGTTCCACTTGGACCCCGTAACAGGGTTTTTACTGACATGACAAAAGCATCTCAGTTTAACAAAAGCTTCATTAGCTAGATAGCTCCTTGCCTTCCTTTCCTCTTTCCTTCCTCCCCTCCTTTCTTCCTTCCTTCTTTCCCTCCCTCTCTTTCTGCCTTCCTTCTTTTCTTTTCCCTCTCTTCCTTTTTACCTTTCTACCTATCATCTATTTCAAGCCCATTCTCCTTTCCTACCATGTGTTTCATCCTGTCCCTGCCATATACAAACACACACACATGTACACAAAATTAAAGCTTAGCATACCTATTATGAACAGTTTCAAACAGTTTACTTTTCATTACCTTTCCATATATAGACATCATAAAAATCAGTTCCAAACAAGTACAAAAATTCCAAATATAGAGAGAATATTTTTGGAACTGAGACATTTTCCATAAGCTCCATATGGAATATCTAAATCAATCTCTCTCTCTCTCTCTCTCTCTCTCTCTCTCTCTCTCTCTCTCTCTCTCTCTCTCTCTCTCTCTCTTTCCAGTGTTCATTCCTCCTTTGCTCACTCAGTTCTACTTATAATTCACCAGAAATTATGATACTTATCCACTTGAACTGTGACTTACACTATGCTGGGAAAGTTGAAGTGATGAACTGTGGCGTTCTTAACTGTTGAACTTGCACAGCAAATGACTTTGAACTCCATTCCATATATCTGTTATAGGGTATTTAAGTGATTGGCTTGCCTCCCCTTCTGTCCTACACTTTGGAAAACAGACTGTAGAAAGTTGAGAAATAAAGTTATGGTTTCATAATATTGAAATTATTCTTAATCGTCTCTACAATTATGATTAGGAGGAATACCTTAATAAAAACCCAAGGTTGCCTTTCACACATTTTATATAGTGGAAATAATATTTGTTAACTAGATTATTTCATAATAGTTAAAAAAGAATTGAAATCAGTTGAGGCCTGTCAGATTTAATAATTGCATGTGACCCTTGTCCTTATTTTTAACTGTCCTGTGCTTCAGTTATTTTAAATACATTTTTCATTAGATATCAAGACAAATGTGGGCCAACTACTGAGTATCCTCCCCCTTTTCTTACCCCATATCCTATTTGTCCTAAGTTCACAAGAGGTAATAAAAAGTTTAATTTCATTGCCCAATCTTTATTATTAAACAGTGTTTTCTTGGTTTGTCTCTCTCTCTCTTCATATCCTGTCAGTATGGACTATATAATCTGTAATGAAATATGCCTATTAAATAGAAAAACTCTATTTTATGTTTTATTAGAAATGCATGATGTATCCTTCCTTTTTCCTGCCAAATTTCTGATTTATGATATTTACACACAAAGAAGAGAAAGTGTCCAGTATTTTTTTTTTACTTAAAGGCAAAGAACAATTCCCATCACCATATATAATCTTTATTCCACAAAATTCCTTTTTCCTATTTTATCGTAAGATTTAATCTTATTTTCTATGGCATAGAATTTTTGGCATTAAAATTTTTCCACTTGTGATCTCTTTAGCCCCCAAAATTTTTATGTGACCAGTATCTAGGTATCTAATAGGCATACAAACCAAATGTTTACTGACAATAAATGATAATTTTGCATTCCCCACATTCACTTATAAGTCCCCATATGGGGTCACAACCCACAGTATAAGAAGCTGGGTTCCATGGTATCTATTGTTTAGTGTCTTTATCATTTGGAATCAGAAAGTTTTCATATCATCTTTTGCACTGCTTTTTCTACTTCTTCACTGATAATCAGAGATGGACAATGGAAACAGTACTTTTTTGGAATTAAAGACCTAGCTTCAAGTGCCCTCTCAGATACTTCTGAATAGTTGTAAAAGCATTATACTCCATTTTAGCTCTTATGCTTTACTTAGGTTAGGAATAAATCTGAATCCTTTAATTACTCATTAAAAAAAAAAAAACTAAATGGAAAGTCTTTGGAATCCCTTGGATGAAATGAGAAGATCCTAGTTGAGATTCTATTCCAGTTGACCAGGGGATTTTGTTGTGGCCTTAGGATTCTGTATATAAACATTGAGATTTAAAAGCATGAGGAATTTCAGGCTGAGGGATGGCTGAGAGGGTAAGTATCATGAAGGATCATTAGTTCAATTGGAAGCTGAAGATTAAGACTGGGAGAAGTCCCAAGAAAAGGTTGGCTTGTTCCCTAAGTTTCTTGTGCCTGCTATTCTAGAGACACTATTAAAATAATTTGCTATTTTTTTAGCCAAATCTTTCCAGTAAGCTGAATTTGCCTAAGTTACTAATACCAGAAATTAAATATATGCATACATGCGTATGCATGTATATACATAGATATATAAATATACATATATAAACATATAGACATGCATACATATAGATATATACAAATATACATATATGTGTGTACACACATAATATACATCCTTTAAAAATGTTTTTTGTCTTAAATTTATATATTAATATTTCCTGTTTTGTCAAGTTTAATATTTAATGTTAAACTTACTTTCTTAGTCATTATTTTCCCTCTTGAATAACTTGTGCTCCCTAGTTTAAATCTTAATATTAACTAGGTAAAGCATTTATACATTTTTTACTTACAGTAAAATTGTAGATTTGAATATATTTATCAATAATATGACTATCAAACTGGAACAGGATTTTAAAATATTTGTTCTTTCTCTGCAGTTTTGCTTAACAAATTTTACTAAAACAAAGGAATCAATATTTTGGTTTTCTTTTCTTGCTTTATACAGAGAACAATATTCTTGGCTTAATTTATAATCGTTAATATAATGTACCTTCTCATAAACTCTGATCATCTTTTTATGATTCTTGCCTCTTGGCATAACTTGGCCCTTGACATATGTATGAAAGCAGTCCAAGAACTTAGAGCCTACAGGCATATCTGTGGGGTATTGCTTCTACTTCAAATCTTGCACTTTATAATATGGTCTTTTGCTGGTGCCCTTATTATTATTTTCTTTAGTCAATACAACCTTCTTAGATAATATAATTTTTTTTTCCTCATGAGGTGTACTTAAGATCATCTTCTTAAATTTTATCATTGGTTTCTTTTTCTTAGGGAAACAATTTATCAACATTTTCATCAACATTGTTTTCCAATGGGAAGTTCTCAGTTCTTCCCAAAAATGAGAGTCAAATCAAGCATATCTAATTGAGTGAATATTTTTAGCTTATAAAAAATAATAGTCACCCTTGAAGACATTATTTAATAAAATAATTTTATCATTAAATATTAAAGTTTTTAAATCATTCAATAGTTACTCTACCCTTCTATATGCCAAATTGTACATGGAAATAGTTATCAGAAAAATATGCAGATTGAAGGGAAAATGTAAGATGTTTGTCTTATTTAAATATGTACTTAATATCTATTTTAAACAGCTAGTATTCATGTTTCAAGAGATAAAAAATAGTTCAATAAAATTTTAATTTTAAATTTGGCTCAGATTTTCTCTCTCTCTCTCTCTCTCTCTCTCTCTCTATATATATATATATATCTTTTTCTCTCTCTGTGTGTGTGTGTGTGTGTGTGTGTGTGTGTGTGTAAAGCAAAAAATTTTAGATGACTTTTGTAACTTAAAGCAAATCATATGTATTATAGATTGAGGAAGTCTGATTTCTTAAAATTATTGACTTCAAGTAGAGAACATTTAAAAATTTCTAGAATTTTTTTGGTTAACTGTATGATTGAAAGAGTAATATTCTTGATACAAAATCTAAGGAATTTCTTTATACATTTTTACTTACAGTAAAATTGTAGATTTGAATATATTTATTAATAATATGACTATCAAACTGGAAAAGGATTTTAAAATATTTGTTCTTTCTCTACAGTTTTGCTTAACAAATTTTACTAACACAAAGGAATCAATACATTTCTGTTGATTTCTAGGTAGGACTAAGAATGTTTAATTCTTTTAGCTGTATTAAATCTGGATTTCATAACCATTAATGATAGGAACTGTGCATATCTCAGTTTCTATTGTTTAGTTTAACATTTCAGAATTATATAATTTTTCAAAATAGGGAGCTCACTTTGGGGGAAAGTAATGGCAATTATGTCCCCTTATTTCTAAAGGATTCAAAATTTCTTAGGTAAGTGCAATTTAGATGTTACAGAAAAGTAATTTGCTTATTCTTGAAAGAATATGTCTGAAAAGCTTGCGTCTGAGGAATCTGTTTAGAAGCTTAAGAGTAGATATTTCAAGTTACAGCCATTACAAAGAAAATGGACAAGGTCAAAGATCTTTGAATGAATTGGACAATAACAGTCTTCAGCTGGCACAGGAATCTCTAGTACCACATGATAAAAGCATGTTTAATTGAATTATTTTCAATTCATCTCCAAGATTAAAAGAAAGAATTGATGTTTACTATCAGTATGATCTTGGAGAAAATACTTCATGTCCTTGGGTCTCAGTTTCCTCATCTATAAAATGAAAGGGCTTGGATTGATGACATCTGTGTTCCCTTCTTGTTCTGGACCTATTATCTTCTAAAATTATATTCAGAAAATTATATTAATTAGCTTTAATGATCTTTTTGTTTTAGTGATATTTTCTGGGTGCCCTTTAATGGAGGATCCAATATAGTACATTACAGCTTGGGATAGTGCTTGTCTTGTTCTTCAAAAGATAGGTTAAATGTCTTTGACCACAAATCTTTCATTAACATTCAATGTCAGCTTATGAATTTAGAATTTTTTTCTTTTTGAAGACTTTTTTGGTGTTTTGAAGTAATATATAAAAAGTGGAAGTCTGGAAGGAAAAGAGTATGTATAGAGAGAACAACTCAGAGTAAGAATTGTGAAGAATCAGGAACCCAGTGATATATGTTGCTATGAGTTTTCACTGTTTTTTTTTTTCTTCTTTCTTGCATTTTCACTTTTATTCTTTTGAAACTACAATTATTTAGGCAATATTTCTATTCTCTTTACCTATCATTGCCATTCTGCACTGTCCCAAAGTGGAATATTTTGCCTCATTAGGTAGTAATTCGCTCCAATACTGAGACCCTTTAATGGTTAGATGAGCTATTGCCTAGGATGTTGGAGAGTATATTTCTGTTCAAGTAAATGTTGGACTAGATTGTAGGTATCAAGCACACTAATAATTCTAAGTGCAGGCAGAACTATATTAAAATATAATTGGGAAATATTTAACAAAGCAAATAAAAAATACAGCAGAACTCTATGTATAGCTTAATTGGCCCTATTTCTTTTTGAGTTTGTAGCTATTAGACTAAATAACTTTCGAAATCCTTTCCGACTGAAATTTTGTGAAATCATTTGTGAAGTTTTTGATTTGAGGCACGAAGATGTGAAAATATGATAATATGGCATATGAGGGATGAACCAATTCTTCTTCACTCCCTTATTTGGGACTTATTATGTGGCAGCAATTTGGACTTCCCGATGGAAGAGCAGATGTACAAAAAAAGAGTGATGGCATCTACATCACCAATTTGAAGAGAACTTGGGAAGGGTTTCTGCTGGTAGCTCATAACATTGTTGTCGATTCAAATCCAGCTGGTGTTCGTGTGATCTCTTCCAGGAATATTGGCCAGCAAAATGTTTTGAAATTTATTGCTGCCACTGGCACTACACCTACTGCTAGATGTTTTACACTGATCACTTTCTCCAACCAGAGCCAGGTAGCTTTTAGGAAGCCTCACCTGTTGGTGGTCATTGATCGTCAGGTAGATTACCATCTTCTGGCTTAAAGTATCTTATGTTAACCTAAACACTGTATTGTTCAGATGCAGTCTCTATTCTGTTATGTGGATGTTGCCATTCCATATAACAAAAAAGGAATTCACTCAGTAGCTCTGATGTGGTGGATGCTGGCCATGAGATCCTACATATAAATGATACTATCTCCTATGAACACCTGTGGGAGGTTATACCTGATCTTTAATTCTCCAGGGATCTAGAGGAGATTGAAAAGGAACAGTTGGCTGCAGCTGAAAAGGCAGGGACAAAGGAGGAGATTCAGGATGAATGGATGGTACCCACCCCAGAATATTCTCCTGTGCCACCTGAGGTGGCTTATTGGTCTGAGGAAGTACAGGTGCCATTTGTGCACATTCAGCAGTTCCCTATTGAAGATTACTCATCTGGCTACTAGGGACTGGTCTGCTGCTCCTACTGCTCAGGCTATTGGGTGGGTAGGAGCTGTCACAGAATAGTCCTTACTTTTACCCCAGACACTCTAATAGTATTAGGAAAATGCTGAACAAAAATAAATTTGGGTTTTTTACAAACAAGAAAAACTCAAACAACAAAACAGCAACAAAAAGTCACAAGTTAAGACTTTTGCATAGAAGAGATGATAAATTAAATGAATTTTGTGGTTTTTCAATTTTGAAATTAGGTGAAATATGCCTGTAGTATCCTAAATTAAGCCATCATTTAGTATTTGGGGTATATTCCTAAGGATCCTTGGGAGCAAGAGAAAAGTGAACCTATAGGAAATTTTAAAAATCTTGCTTTTATGATCTGTAGTAGGAGATTTTCTCATGTGTGGCTCTGCCTTGGCCAGGACTGATAGAAAAGGCATCTTTCTTCTCTGTTTTCAAAGAAATGCACCAGAAAAATTACAAACTACAGGACAATGAACAATGGAGATTTAATATGTACAGCAATTTCTTCCTTGTGATATTTGAGTTGCATGTTAAGAAACACGACATCAGCACACTCAGCTGGGACACTTTCTTTCCTATTGCCAGACTGGTTCAAAAGAGATGAGCCTGTGGCTGGGGAAGTCCAATTCAATGAGCTTGGCCCCAAATAGTGATGCAGGGGGTGTCAAATCGAAGAAGGATTGTGTGAGAGGGTGTTTAACAATGAATTACTGCTACTTTATGTCTTGACATTAAAGACCTTAGATTTGCACATTACAAACCTTGCCCAACTCTCCTGGTAGAAATTTCTCTTTGAAGTTATTGGGAGATCCAAACAGGAAAGGGAGATGGGAAAAGTGTGCCAGGGGCACAATGTTATCCTTTTTCATGTGTCTGTAAAATGAAATAAAATCCCCTCAGTGAATTCACTGTGTGTTTGTATTACTTCAAAAACACACAATGTACCTATGTTGTTATGAAATATAGATGCCACAGATGCTGGAGTCCCTGAAGAGGTTGAGAAGGCAGGCTTTGGGGAAATGTTGGCATGTTAATAAAATCAGATGAGTAGAATTCATGATTTGAACTAGGTTAGATGCAGAACTTAGGGCCTTGTAATGATGCTTTTAAGATCTCCAAAATATTAAATCTAGAATAAAAATGGTGTTGGTTGGTCCACTGACTTAAGACCATTTAACTGAAAATTTAAAAGTTCTTACTGAATAGCTTAGGCATATAGGATATATTGTCAGTTTTTCACATATTACACTAATATAGTTTAGAAAATGAAACTTTCAAAAAATTCTTCCTTCTGTTTTTTTCTCTAATTTCTGAAGCAGAATATTATATATGTTATGTAGGCTATATAAGATTGCCATTAACCATGACTCCTTCAGTTAAAAATAACTGAAGATGTGCTCTTTGAGTTACATAAATTTGAGTACCACTGCCATATAAAAGAGTCTCTTATGTTAGGAGGAAATCTATGTCACATAGTTCTGTATAATAATATTTAAGAACTTTACAGTTAACCTTGGTAATCCTTCCATTTGTCTGGGTTCTAATTAAACTGTACTGTTTTTTGGTATTATCAGAAGAATCATTCTGAATATCTTGGGGATTGTGAGAGCCATTTAAGATTATTAAAATAAAAAGTGGATTTTCTGTTCTCTGTGTCTTACATATTTACAATAATCAT
This sequence comes from Antechinus flavipes, assembly GCF_016432865.1. Classification (NCBI taxonomy): domain Eukaryota; kingdom Metazoa; phylum Chordata; class Mammalia; order Dasyuromorphia; family Dasyuridae; genus Antechinus; species Antechinus flavipes. The sequence continues at coordinate 108,836,829 of NC_067400.1, read as the reverse complement.
AAATTATTTTTGATCATTTCTCTTAAATACCAAACCTGAAAGCACTTTTAGCCTCAAGTCTGAATTTGCTTTTCTCACTAAAAGACATCTTGTTTTATTCAATTTTGCAAGTCACTTGTCTTTTGGGTTATAAACCACTAAGTTCTTATAAATTCTAAGTTAAGGAATCTGCCATCTTATGATAATGAAAGCAGGGTACAAAGCAAGTTTGTACTTGAGTATTTACAAGGTAAAAAAGTAAAGCCAGACCTTCAATGGCATAAAGCTTTTATTGCATAAATCATTGAAGAAAATTAATCATTGAAAAAAAGCATATCTAGTTAGTGAGAGATGTGACCCCAATTCCTTGCATTAGAATATTATAATACTGAATAAATGTAAGAATTTAGTTTAAACTCCACCCCAGAGAGATGATCCATGAGACTTAAGTCCACTTATGGGAGAGTACATTAAGCTGAAATTGCAGCTATTGTTAGATAAATTGAGAATTTAATTTTAAGTACTGTTTATAGTCTCAAAGCAAAAACACTTATTTCAGCATTTAAGATGAATCAAATATAGGTTAACTCAGGTATGTATCTAAAAGTCAAGATATACAGATTTATTTTCCACTGATAACAAGGCTTCCAAACTTCTGTTATTATATATATACATATATACATATAATATATATATATGTATAAATACACATGTCTATGATATATACCCACAACTGTGTGCATCTAGATTTATGAAGTGTGTATATATGTATGTATATAAACATATATCTTTATGTGTGTGTATATGAAGTTGGTTACTGATTGTTGTGACTAACCTCTAAAATTGCTCTGTCAGACCTTTGTTCATTATGTAGTAATTAGAAAGGGACCATTAGCATCTATGCTGTGAACTTTTCAATGTAGATCAGGACATTGGGTAGTATAAGCAATTAAAACGAAAACATTTAAGTAGGTAAGGAAACCATTAAAGCCAATTCATTAGACCTTAGTATTTTGGGGTCAATGGTACAGAACATGCACATCCAAGCAGAAAAGCTCAAACTGCTGATATGTCCCATTGTGCATTGTGAATTTGAGAGGTAGGGCAGCCTTAGGGTACTGATTACATTGACGAGCCTATAGTAATGATTTAAGCAGCTGCCAAGAGTTATAGAGACCAAAACCCACAAGGATACAGGGTACATAGCAGATGCTTTTCAAACTGTCTGTTTTGTTACTGTTGAATAACTTTACAGGGAAAGTTTGATGAGATGACCTCTATAATGTTTGTACATTGGCTGGGTTTATGCAGTTGTCAAAAGTCAAATTTATTCTTTAAGTGGATGAGTGCACAGTAGTCAAACCATAACAAATCACAGAGGGAAGAAGTTCACAACTTTTTCCCATTCTGCTGCCCAATAGACCATTCAAGTATCACTGCAATAATTCTTTAGAAGGGTGCTCTGTGTTCACGTAAGCATGTGTGCAGTCATTCTGATCCTCCATAATCTCTAGGGCAATGTCATATGGCTTTTAGGAGGGACATAGAGGTTCTTTCCAGTGTCAGTGTTATTGCTTGGGATCAGCATACAGGGTGTTCCCTTTAAAAAAGTTCTACATACAACACAATGATAAATTGTTTACTGTGGTCAGATGAGAGAACATTTCCCTTTATATTTTAAGGGAAGTTTGATTCACATAAATACATGCATACATAGAAACTGATGTGCATATATGTATAGATGCATAAATACATTATCATATGTATATGATTATATATTAACTATATATAACTACAATCACCTATCTGTAAATATATATAAATGTTTGTATACATATACACTCTTACATATGCTTTCATAGTTACTCGTTTTTTCAACCAGTGTAGATCATAATTCTTACATCTCTTGATAAATGAGTTTTTCAGAGTTATTCTTGCCAGAAAAATTAATCATCACTAGATGACAAACTTTTCTGGTAAAGAAGCTTTTTGAATTAAACTTAGGTTACTCTTTGGCCAAAAGACACAATCTATTTATCAAGTCAATATTTGAAACAGTCTAGTCCTTTTCCGCTTGGTAGACTCTTCAGAACTCATGTCTTACAGGTATGGCTTCTAGGAAATCAGAATTATGTTTATACCATGTTACAGAATAGAAATAGGACTTTAATGGAAGATAAACACATAGATATTCAGTTCAGCAAGGCTTTATTATTAGTCATGTGGCAATTATCTAATCACTGATTGAAGTCAGAAAAAAAAAAAAAAAAAAAAACTCATGGCCAGTATCCATTTTGCTTCTAAACAATACTCTCTGCTAAAATTTTTAGAGTGAGCGATTGCAAATGCTACAAATCAGGGACTGATTTCTTGTTTTGTTGATTTTCTAGGCTGAGTGATTCGAGGTCCTCAAACTTTTTAAATAGGGGGCCAGTTCACTGTCCCTCAGACTGTTGGAGGGTCGGACTATAGTAAAAACAAAAACTTTGTTTTGTGGGCCTTTAAATAAAGAAACTTTATAGCCCTGGGGGAGGGGGATAAATGTCCTCAGCTGCCGAATCTGGCCCGCCAGCTGTAGTTTGAGGACTCCTTAAGAAAGTAATGGAGAAAATATTTATAAAGCAGATTAAACTTAAAAGTATAATATATATTTTCTTTTTTTTTGAAAACCATTTGATAAATGCTTAATAGCATGTAAAGGCAAATAAGATACATAAAGAAAACTAGAAAGGAAAGAAAATCAACAACAACAAAAACTAAAGAAAATGTTTGTCAGAAGCCATTTTAGATTCAGTGAATGATACAATTCTTGACCTGAAAGAGGCACATAACCTCATGGGAATAACCTTGATTAATGAATTATTAGAGCTAGAAAGTATCATGGATTATTAGAGCTAGAGCTAGAATATTTTTTCTATTCCCCCCATTTTATTTTTTATTAAAAATGCGTACAAAGACATAAAAGACATTTCCAAGGTCTTACAAATATGAGACATTTGTATTCAAAATTATACTTAAAAAAAGAATACATATATTGTCTTATTTCTTTATTTTTTACATAAATTCTGCATACTATCCAGAATGATATTAAACCTTTGAACAAAATATAATCACTAACCTAAATCCTTTTGTTACAAATAGAACTATTTCCATTTTTTTGTTTGTTTATTTGCTTTAGTATTGGGGAGGGATTCTGTTGCTTTCTTTCAATTCCTCAGTTACTTTCAGGTGTTGGTCATCAATATTCTATTGTGCTTTTAAAAAAAAAATTCCATGTTGACTTTTTGAGTTTTGTATCCTATACCTTAAATTTAAAAAGTCACTCAACTCAAACTCAATTTTAATCTCCATTCTTTCCCTCTTAAAGTGGATAAGGCTGTGAAAAAGTATTTCTTCAACAGGTACTTTAAACATAGAAGGAATTTAGGTTACTATATAAAGAAAAGACATGCTCCCTATCTACTTGAAAATATCTATAAATTTCAATACCTCAATAAAACCATGATCTCATCAATTCAGGTATTCTCTTTCAGTGTTGCAGATCATAACTTATTCATATATATCTACCTTATGTCCATGAGCTCCCATAAATCTACCTGGCTGGGGACTACCCTTATTTTGTCTAGCTCTTAGATGAATACTAGGGGATTCTATTTTAATTTCATACTCTTTAGAAGGAAATTCAAACATCAGATATGTGAGACAAGAAAATTAAATAAGAATACACAGAGACTAGAAAGGGAGACCAAAATAAAAATTGAATCAAATGAGACCATGTGCCTGGAAAAAAAGGAGGGAATGAATCAGCTCATAGCGGTATTTGTGAGAGGAGACCAAGACAGATGAAGAACAAACATTTAAATTTTAAGCAGAAGGCAATTGAAAGCCAGTGAAGGGATTTAAGGGGGTAATAATGTGTTTGAGCAAAGTAAAAATGTTCTCTGTGTTGGCAAATCCTAATCGTGTCTTGCTGTGATAATTAATCAGACAGCTACAACACTAGCCACTCACCTGCTTCAAATCATAAAATTTACTTTATGTGCACAACAAATTACCCTTCCATGCACACATTACAAAAATGCACATTCTCTTGGGGAGAAAGGAGTTGCTCTGTATCTGCCTTTGGTGGAATTAATTATTATTTGTTCAAGATTAGCTTGCTCTAGACAGACTGTTGGTATGCATGTTTTATCTAAACACATCCATATAAGGGGGCACAAGTCTGTCAGTATGTTGGTGGAAGCTATCCCACTGTTCCTAACAGCTGTTGAAATCACAAGCATTTCTATCCTATTAATTCAGCATGAAAAAATTGTTAGGATTGCACTGAGGTGTGGGACACATGTCACTCCTGTTTGAAGTCAAGTAGTTAAGCCTGGTGCATGGAAGCAATTTAGTACTTACTGAATAAAACGGTATTTTTTTCTCCTCCCATTTTGTTGTGTATCTCTTGACTATCTCACAAGCTTCTATAGTGTCATATATAGCTCAAGAATATATGAGAAAATACATAAAAAGCTTTATCTCATTAATAAATTGCTTGTATTAATAAATTGCTTGTGGAACTGTGTAGTGAACTGGAGAGAGTGATGATTTTGAAGTTTGCTGGGTTTATTTTCTAATTCAGATATATACCATGTCTGTAAACTTGGGCAAAGTACTTAACTTTCCAAGGTACCAGGGCAACTCTTGAAGAAAATAAGTTATAGATAACTTGCTTGAGAAAGTTTCCACACACATAGTTATATACTATAGTGAAATTACAGGTGTAGATAAAGAAGAAAAAGTGAAAGAAAGAGAGATAGAAATAAGGAAGTGAGGAAGGAGAGCATGGAAGAAAGGATGAAAAGAAAGAGGAAAGTAGGAAAGGAAGGATGGAAGAATGAAAGGAAAAGGGAAGTAGGAAAGAAGGAAAGAAAGAAGGTGGTAGAGAAAGAAAGAGGAAAGTACTTCAATGGCATATTTTATGAGAATAGGACAAAAGCATTTTCCTACTTTCCTCCCTGAGAGATGCGTACAAGACATCTAGGCAACTGTATCATACAATCTAGATGCAGTAGTACAATTAGGATTAGAAATCATGTTTCTTTTCATTCTGATGCTCCACTTGACAAAGAATTAAGCATTTTCATTCCCTGTCTTCACACTTCCCCTTTTAATATATATAACTAGCACCATTAAAAAAAAGACATTTAATATAATTTATAGTCAGAAGCAAATGATATAGGAGATGGACTACTGGGCTTGGAGTCAGAAAATCAATTCAAACCTGAACTCTGACACTTAATATCTTTGTAACCCTGGCAAGTTACTTAAATTTGAGGTATCTCAAGCAACTTCTAAGGTCATAAATGAATTGTGAGTCACATTAATAGAGGGGCTTCCTTGAGAAATCAGAGAACCTTTGTGCATTGATGTATACTTTTAAACAATTTGATGTGTGTCTTTGTTCTGGACTATTCACAAAGTCCTCTTGACAGGTTATTTCTAATGAACATTTCCTAGATCAGTAGGCAGAACATATACACATGGGAAGGTCTCTAAAACTTTTGTGGGTTTTTTTTAGGGATGTTTTACCCAGTAATAGCACTAACAAACACAATAGTAATGCTAATAACTTATATTTTTATAGTGCATATGGTTTACAAAGACCTTTCACATATATCACATTCTTTGATCCTCACAGGAACCCTGTGAGGTAGGTCATTCTCACTTCAGACATAAACAAGCTGACCTTCAGAGAGAAATAAAGCTGGTGAGCTGACACCTTAGTTTTCTAAGAATATTACTCTAAGAATTTCCCTTCACTCTGAAATTGCTGTATCTTCTTACCATTTTCACTGTCAAGTCAGCAAGCATTTGTTAATTTCTTATGATGGACCAAATGATGGGCTAACACTGAACATAAGCAGAAAGATAGCCTGTATCCCCAAAAAGCTTACAATCTAATGGAGGTAAAATAACACAAAAGGAAACTAGAAGGGAGGTATGGGATATCCAAAAGGAATACTGGAGGAACATTGTCCAATGCAACCTGAAGAGGTTAGAATGGAATAAAGTCATGGAGTTTCTGAGAGAGGTTGAAGATACCTCCCAATATTTAAAAAACATAAGGCTGGAGTGAGCTTCCAAAGTTGAAAAGGTCTAGAAGAATCATAGTTGTATATGTGTTTTCTACCTCAGTAGAATGTAATCTCCTTGAAGGTTGGTGACTGTATTTTTCCCCTCAGAGGATTAGTATAGTATGTGTCACATAGTAAGTGAGTAATAATAAGAATGTGTTGAATGACTGGCTGATAAATAGAGAGCATGTTTATATTTCAAGCTAGAAAGTTTTGAAAGTAATAACTATCTTCTTGATAACTAAAAAATTATCTAACAAAATGCAGATTCACTTTTTATAGATGACATTTTTATAGTGTTGTAAAGTTTTCAGAGAGTAACTAGGATAGAATCCTGGACCTAGAGTCAGGAACACTCATCAACCTGAGTTCAAACTGGGTCTCAGATACTTATTATCTGGGTGACTGTGGGCAAGAGTAATGATCTCAGAAAAGTAGAGTGTCAGCTCACCAGCTTACAATCCAAAGCATGTCATTTATTCTTTCTGAAAGTCAGCTTGTTTTAACTCTGAAGTGAGAATGACCTACCTCACAGGGTTTCTGTGAGGATCAAAGAATATGATATATGTGAAAGGTCTTTGTAAACCATATGTAAACTTAACCAGTTTATTCTGTGCATTTCAACTAAAAATACTAGACCAAGAAGTGAGATGTATTTTTCCTTCAGATAACATTGTTACAATCCCAGAATTTCCCTGTTCCCTCAGTTTTCTTATCTGTAAAATGACCTGAAGAAGAAAATGGCAAACTCCTCTAATAACTTTGCCAAAAAAAACCTCAAATGGGATCATAAAGAGTCAGACATGACTCTAATGATTGAATAGAACAAAAGTTCTCAAAGTGCTTTACAAATATCTCATTTTTTTCTCACAACAACCCTAGAAGTTAGGTATAAAATAACCCTTATTATTATTATTCATATCTTACAAATGAGTAAATTTGGGCAGGCAGAAGTTAAATGACTTGTCCAACACCACAAAGATAATAAGTATTATTATTAAATTGAAGTCATATTAAATTGAAGTCTGCTTCATTAAATCCAGGTCACACTGTGCCATGAACTGCCTCTTCCTAATCAATTAAATAGCATATACCATTTTTATATACCTTTGGTTTTTTAAAAGAAGTTATTCCTTATAGTGAAACAAAATAATTTCTTCCTATTAATGCTAGTTATCTCTCATGGATAGAAAATATTATGAAGGACAATTTGCTTTTTTGGATGATTTCATTATCAACAAGTCTCTTCTAGTCCTCTCTCCCTATTTCACTTCCAGTTGAAGATATGATCTTCTCAGTGCTAATGTGGAAAGAAGATGAAATATTGATAGAAATAATCCTTCATTATTTTTACCTTGTCTGACTTCAAATGTTTGAGCATGATATGTTGGGAACAGCCTTACCTGGTGCTTTATACTTTAGGTTACCAGCCTCAAGCATACAGACCCAGTCTCACATACAGACATTTATTTATAGAGATGCATGAGTTATGCGACAATACTAACTGGTAATAATTGAAAATACACTACAGTTATAAAGATGATACTTAACATAATTTGAATTGGAGTTTAGAGTTTTATAACAACCCTTTTAGAAAATTGCTTTTTCACTTGTGAAGTGATTGATTAAAATAATTTATTAAACAAATATTTATTTAGAGATTATTACATGCAAGTAAGTATTACTTCTGTGGGGAATAGAAAGAAAATATTGTGTTTGACCTCTAATAGCTAATTGTAGAGTTAAGAGAAGGACAGGTCCATGAGAAGGGATAATTTATAATTTTAATACAAGATAGTATATGAGAAGTCATCATGTAAATGGTATAGAGTCCAGGAGTAAGAGGAGTTTAGAAGAAAAAACTTTCTGGGAAGATAAAGTACTTCATAGAAAAGGGAGGTTTTGAGCTCAGTCTTAAAGGATGATTGGCTTTAACATAGATGGGAAGGTAGAAAAGGGTGTGTATATGTGTGTGTATTTGGATGTGTATATATATATTTTTATAAATATACACATATATAAATATGTGTATATTTATAGACATGGATAAATATGAGCTAGTTTGGACATGTTCCCAAAGGTAGATTCATACAAGTGTCCTTTTATAGAATTATGAGAATTTATTAAATGGTTAATATATTTAAGGCATAGAGAAATAGTTTGTAAGATTAAAAATGCCTCAGTCTTTTGCTCTTACAAAGCTTGTATTCTACAAGGGAAGAAAGCAACACATGCCATGTGTATAGGTTAAAAATAATAAATTAATAATTATATATATTTACATAAAACACATATTTTCTATATGTATGCCTATATTTCCATTTGAGATATATATATATAGAACTAAACTAACAAAACATATATAAATGTGTGTATACACATTTATCAATATCTGCAGAGACCTGTCCATGTGGGTAGTATATACATTTATATTTACATAGTTAACATTTTTTAGTATTTCAACTAGTTTTTTTAAAGTCAGGGGGAAAATAGTTTCATATTGCACTGGAGTAAGCTTTATTTACAACTGAATTCACAACATTTTTGATCTTCACTATTTAAACTTTACATTTGATTTTGGAACATCTTGGCAAGCAGGCTGTGTTGAAAGTAAGTGAAGTCTAACTATCACTTTCACAGCTGACTTAATTAGTGAGTGCCCTTTTTAAACACTGACAAGTCAATAGAAATTGTAGATAGGATTTTTTTTAAAGAAGAAAAAATTGATCAGTAAAATTGGGGATCATGGAATATTTTCAGCACTGTATTCAAGGAGAATTATTCTATCAGCCTTTGTGCTAAAACTAAGCCAGTTACAAAAGAAGCATTTTTTTTTTAAATGACATATCAGGAAAGCTAGAATTGAAAAGTTCTTCTAGCATTATTTTATTTCTCTTTATAGATTTAAAAATTCTCTTCCTTGAAAAAATCATTCATATTAATATATAGATTCTGATTGTGGTTGATGTTTACAATAGAAAGCTAATGTTTGCTGGAGGAAATATGATTGTTCTGTTGTGCATTACCCAAGGTCCCTATCTATAGTTTGTTCAAACTGGTTAATGATTTTTTTCCTATCCTACTGCTTTTTTTTTAAAACTTAAAATGAGCCCAGTAAAATGATTAATATACCTCTACAAGTGTGTTTTTACTCATGTATCAGCCTAATTTTCTATGTATGATTTAGCAGATAGAATTTTGGAGATCGTGTGGTCAGGAAGAACTGTATTCTAATCCAGCTTCTCAAATGTACAAACTGTCACCACAAAGATGACACAAACTCTTTGAACATCAATTTTGAAACATGTAAAATCGGTAAAATCATACCTACCACAGAAGGATATTATTTAGGATGAACAAAATAATGTACATTAAATACTTTGCAAGTTTAAGGTGTAACAAAAATGTCAGTTATTAGTAGTAGTAAAATAAAACAATGAAATGTCTTATTTTTTTAAAACCTGGAAACAAAAATAACACTTACTATTAAAATTTTTATGTATGTCTCTGTACTAATAACGTAGGAAAATACCATCTTATTCATTTTTGTTTGCCTACAACATGTAGAAATATGCATAATATGTAGTGAGTGCTCAGTCAATTAATATTGTATGTATTTTTGAATTTCAGTTACTTGAAGAGATATGTGTATATATTCCTTACATTATTTATATTTTATTTTTAAGATTAAAATAATGTTTCTTACTAATAGGTCTGTAGTTGTAAAGAACTGGAAAGATTGTTTTGCAAGTTAATATTAGTTATGTTTTGTAGATAAGGAAATAGAGCCTCATGTCATGCCTAGGAATCCGACTCCAAGTTCAGTGTTCTTTTCTCCTCTGCCATACTGCTATGGTATGCAAGTACATTGTTGTGTCTGTACTTCCCTTTGTTATCCTCTGCATTTCTTGTCCATATTCTTCCATAAGTGCTCTAGAGGGAATCTAATGGAGGCCTTTCCTCTAAAAGTTTATAATTATATGACTACTAAAACAGCATTAGCCTGGCCCATCTTTTCCTCACTATGTGGCTGTCCTAGACTCAGAATCTTTTTTCAATTTTACATAAATTCTTCTCCCCTACAACCTTCACGTGTACATTGAACAAACAATACAAGGTGTCCCCAAAGTCCCAAAGGAGACTTTTGGAACATCCTGTATATATATGGGAGTAATTTGTGTGTGTTTCTAATCATATAGATATATATGAGAGAGAGAGAGAGACCTGTAGTCTTTCAATGCTTCTAAATTTTAAAGTCAGTATTCCCTTTTTCATTATAGAGAACCTTCCAATGACTTACTGGAATAACTGACAATTGACAATGTCTAAAACAGTCATCTCCCTCCCATCTTTCTCTCTCTCTCTCTCTCTCTCTCTCTCTCTCTCTCTCTCTCTCTCTCTCTCTCTATATATATATATATATATATATATATATATATATATATATATATATATATATATATCTGTCCCTTCTCTTTGTCACTCTGGCTCTTTTTCTGTCTCTGCCTTTCTCTGCCTTTCTCTCTGTCTCCCTCTGTCTCTCTGTCTGTCTCACTCTCTCTGTCTCTGTGTCTGTCTGTGTCTCTCTATTTTCTCTATTTTCTCTTTCTCCCTCCCTCTCTCTCACTGTGACTCTCTCTACACACACACGACCCAAAGCCCACATTTTTTGATGTACTTTCTGTATTTGACACAATTTCCCATTCATTCCTCCTTGATATTCTCCTCTCCTTTAGTTTCAGTGTCACCATCATCTTCTTGCCCTTTCCTTCCTTCTATAACTATCCCTCCATCCTCTTTCTTACCTCATTGTCTTTTTACTAACCTGATAAAATGAATGTCTGCACCAATGTTCTGTCCTTGGATCTTATCTTTGATCATTTCCCCCCTCACCAATCACTTTCACTCTCACATTTTCAAATATTACTACTATGCAGAAGACTGAAATCTTTATTTGCAGCTCTGATCCTTTACCTGAACTTTAGACCTTAATTTCAAATGTGCTCTTGGGTTTTTCTACTGGGAAGTCCCACTGGTGTCTCAAATTCATTGTCTACAAAATTGAACTTATTTTTCCTCTAGATCTGTTTCTGCTTCTGACTTCAAGGTTTCTCTCAGCACCAACTAGTATCCCATATTAAAAACTGTGTTTTCCTTAACTCTTCCTTGTCCCTTACAATTCAAATTTTCTAACTTCTATTGATTTTTACCGCCAAAATAACTCTTGAATCATTTTTTCCCTTCCATTCGTCCAATTACTACTCATCTTCCTTTTCCATCTGCGTGCCTTCATAGATCTTCCATGCTAGCAATATACTTCCTCATAACCTCTTTCTCTTAAAATCTCTAGTTTCAAAGCTTCTTTCAGAATCCATCTCTATTTGTAGCCTTTCCTGATTTCCCTACCTCCTAGTGCTTGATTCTCTTTTTTCCTTTTGTACCTCCTTTCCTTTGAACAGGCAGATGAGTACTGCTGGATTATTCTCCAGTATTATCCCTCCTCAGATATTGAATTGTTATCAGTTCACTTAAAGCCTAACTCAAATAGTCTTCACTAATTTTTGACTTTTTCTCATTATCATTTATATATTACTTTCTTTCATAACCCTAAAACTACCCATAACCTGTACTTAACCCTCATTATCTGTGTGTGTACCATATACTACTGCCAGACTATAAATTTAATAAGGATAAAGACTCTAGATTGCTTAAGTTTTAAATGTCTTTCTGGCATATTAAATTTGGCATATTAAAGCTTTGGACACAGGATGTTATATGTTTATATATAAATGTACCTGTGTTTGTATATTCATGTATACTTCATTTCTCCACTGGATCTTCTGACTCTGGATTTCCTTCCATATCCCAGCAATCTTTTTACCCTGAAAACGTGTCTACCTCTTTTTCTCATACTCTTGCAATCTCCATTTTGGAGAAGTAATGAACCAGACACATGTTTCCTCCCTTATTCCTATTCTCCTCTAATCTTGAGGTACTTTCTTCTTCATTAGAATGCAATTCGAGGTTAAGAATTGTGTTTTTTTCCTTTATATTTGCATTCTTAGAGCTTTGCACTCAGTGTCTGCCACATAGTCTATGATTCATAAATGCTTTTTTTGACTTGATGTATGTAAATTTTATTTGTACATATGAATTTGTATAGTTGTAAAGAGTTGGGAATAGTCAAAGAATATTTCCATTTCTCTTTCACTACTAAATTTTATATTACCTTAAAATAACTTTGTAGTATTTTACAGTTTTGTAGATGGTGCAGAATTATTTTCTAACTCTGCTGTTTTGTTGACCCACATTTTTTAATTTTGTTTTTTTCTATTTTCTCACTTGCCACCTGAATAAGTCTTCTAACTTGCCATCTAAGAAACCATATGTCCATCTGATTCTCTGAAGAACATCATCAGGGATAAAAACAGCAAATTGCGCTATTTACCTTAGTTGTTAATTTGTAACATATGGTTGTATGGCTTAGACCTATCAGTTTGGGTCATGAATTTTTGGCTCCAGCCTTAGGCTTTGTGTGTTTTTAGTGACCTGATCAATGTAGAATTCATAAAAAAAGATGATGGTAAAGGCAGTATGGTCCAGACCAATTCATTACATGATGATAGAATTGCTATTTTTTTTATGTGACATATTTGTATGTACACACCTAATGAAAATTCAAGGAATGGCAGCAGTTTTATTCCCTGGTTCATCTAATATTTAAAAGATTGTTTTGAGAGCTGGAGATATTTTGAATGGAGTAATTATATAAATTAAATGTAAATATTCTCTAATATGTTTTTCATAGCTGAGGTTATAAAAATATGCACTGAATTTTCAAGATTAGGTTCCAAACTGACTGATTTCAGAGACTGCTACTATAAAAGGAACTTCTTTATTTCATTCAATACCCAACATACTTTAATCAATTCAATTGAAAATCAAAACCAAAACAATTTTTTACCCATCCTATTTATGGTGCTAAGGACACTATTGTAGATACAAAAATAAAATTCAAACAGTTCCTTCCTGTCCTCAAGAGCTTACATTCTATTGAGAGTATATAACATGACATACAGATGTATACGTGTGTTTTATTGTTCCCATAAACATTTAAATGTTTAAAAAAATGTAATTGAATCACATTCAGATTTTTATATAAATTATCATTTTAATGTGTATGAATCTGTGTTATGGCACATTAGAATCAATGATACCTGTACTTGGTATGTAGACAGATATGTATAGTGAGTATTAAAGATTAAGAAAATTCACAAAGAGAGGCTAATAAATTACAAAATAAATATGGTGGAGTAATTTCAGCTATTGATGGATCTCTTGTGCTAGTGGACTTCTGCTTTTTAGTGTTTTTTGCTGATAGGTTGTTTATACACAAGTCCTCAGGAAAGAGGGGCCACATCACTTATTGGAGAGTATTTTAATACTCAATATAGGAACTGAAGTGGGTAGGAGAAACTGTTTAATTTTTTATTATAATTATTATTTTAAAATTCTTTAAACTTACACAGAAAGCTCTTATTGCAGTTAATATAGCGAGTAGACCTGGAATTTTCACATGTGAACTCATCTGTGTGGCTACTCCCTTCACAGAGTGAAACGATTATCTTTTCTCATTCTGTTTAATTCTTGTCCATAGATTTCCCATAAACTCTCCACAGATAATTTACTCATTTATGAATTTCCTAATTCAGATATTTGACCATAGTATACTAATTAACAAATACTTTCAACAACTCCCCTCTGTCACATAATATCTAAAATTAAAATTCCATGATCTGGTAGCAACCTACCTTTACAATCCAAGTAATTTTCTTTCTAAGATGTTCTATACACCATCCAAATTGGACAACCCATCGTTTCCTTTAATATGTCCACACTTTCTCACCTTTTTACTTTATTATGCCTAATTTCCTGATCCTCAAATATCATACCCCATTTCTGTTGAAATTCTACAGAATAACTACCTTCTAAGACACTGATGTCATATCTTGAATTCCTCTTTCCAGGAGTAATTTCCCCGTTTTGTGCCATTTATAGAGGTATAGCAAAGAAGATGCTAGACTTAGAGTCTGGAAAATCTGGATTCAAATTTAAACAAAACTACTTATAAGATCTATGATTCTGTACAAATCAATTTATTTTTCTCAGCCTCAGTTCCTCATCTGAAAAATGGGAATAATAGCATGCCTACTAGGATTGTTGTGATTATTAAATGAGGTGATGCGAAAGTACTTTGTAAACCTTAAAGTGCTATATAAATGGTAGCTATTATTATTGTTGTTGTTATTATCACTTCCTTATGCTTTGTATTTGCATTTTAAATCTCTGTGAATGTGTCTTATCTTTCATTAGATTATAAATTTTATGAAGATAGAGGACCCATCTTACTTATCTCTGCATTAATTCACTAATTGCACTAATAACACTAATTCAGTGTTAGCATAGGTTTTGTATACTATCAATAGTCAATTAATATTTATTAAATCAATAATGCCAGTTTAATTGTTCTGATAATACTGTTGCTTAGAAAACCCACCATGTGAATAATTCCCCTGGGGATCCTAGTAAAATGATTAAAATGCATTTGGCTGTAATGTCTTTTAAAATTTTTTTCAAGTATCTCTGGATAAAGTCCATCACATTTTCAAATTTATGTCCTTTGAAAATAATGAGGTCAAAAGATTTCAGATTTTGATCTCATCTACCTCCTTCAATTTAGATATGAAGAAAGTATGTTTTAGAATAATTATGTAATGGAGTTGAGGTTTGAACTTGCCTTTTGACTTTGAATTCAAGATTCTTTCTATTGTATCAACTTTGAATCCAGGACTGCTTTCATTATACGGTACACTACTCTGCAATATTTCATCAAATGCTTTAAGGAAAATAGCAATTAAAGATTTATTTATATTTCATAGTATATTTAATTTGATGTGGTGAAGTATTTTTTGAAATAAACAGGTTCAGAAATATTTTAAAAGAAAGATATTTAAAAGACTTGCTGAATAAATAGGGAACATAATTTGATGGTATGATAATATTAGTGTAAATTTGAAGCATCTAGTCCTAATGAATCTTCTGCAGCTTACTAGAGAATTTACTGCTTATGAGTTATTAGATTTTGACTCACTTATGAGATCTGTTTATCTCAATCTAGTTCAAAGGAAATTTCCTTTCTCTTTCCACACAAGAGCCCATATTGAATGTTCAATGATGCTACAGTTCATCACACTTAGGTTTGGAAAACTCATTTAGAAATATTGCCATACAGATAAGTAAATATGTATAATACAGGAAACATAATTTATTATGTTAGGCTAATTACACAATCTTGGGAATTATATTGAACATCATTTCATAACAACTGTGGTCATAATATAAACTATAAAATGGAAAAGAACATATTAAAATCGTAGAGTTCTAAAATCTGTATGAGGACTCCAACTAAATCAATACTCATAGTATTCAAATCACTTGTGCAAGACACTGGAGGTACAAAGACAAAACAAAAATCAGATTCTGCCCTCAAAGTGTTTATTTGCTGCTGGGTGATATAACATGTAAACAGATAAATATTATAATAACACTTTTGAGGAGAAGAAAGCACTCACAATTATAGTGGATTCAGAAATACTTTGCCATAAGAAATAGCACATACACTGAGCTTTGAAAAAGGAAGATGGTGATTCTAAAAGACAGAATGAGCAGGGAGGCATTCTTGGGCATAGAGGACAGACATAAAGGAAGAAAATGCACTGTTGGCTTTGTAATACAGGAGGCACAAAGGTGATAATGTTGCAAAAAGCTTAGAAAGCTCTTTGGGAAGAGAAAGTAAAAACTTTAAATGACAGGCAGAAGAGTATATATTTTACTCTAAGAGCATGAGGAATCCTCTGAAGTTTAGCAAGGAGGGAAGGATTGGTAAAGTCACTGTTGCAATCTCTTTTATCTTTTACTGGATCACATTTAAATCACAAAAGAAAAGTTGCTGTTTTACCTTTAGAGACTAATTTGTATTTTCATATAATTTGCTGGATTGGTTCTGTAGTCTCTCTTAGTAAACTACTAAGCTATTTGGAAGCTCATTATTGGTTCCCAATAAGTTTTACAGACTTCTTGTGTTATAGTCCAAGAAGGACTAGAGAGGAAAAGAAAGAACAAAGTACCAATAAAATATATATTTTTTAATATGCCAAAAAGCAAAGAAGGAAGTTCAGAAGAGAATAGAGCCAAATAGGGCCGTTTTGTAACTATTGTGCTAAATTCAACATATATGTTTTTAGTTTCATAATAGAATTTCAAATTTCCATATGTGTTCTTCTTTCTGTTGTTGAATACTAAAATATTTATGTTTATTAAATTCATAATAAAAAGGACTAGATTTGGAGTCAAGAAATTGACATTCAAATCCTATCATTCTCCATTAAACATTGGACAACCCTATTTTATATTGTTTAGCCTTAGTTTTTTCATCTGTAGAGGAGAGGTGATAACTATTTCACTATATAACTCACAGGCTTATCGTAAGAAAATCTTAAGAGCTCTTACAAATGATAGCTGTTATCATTATTTGATCAACATTAAATTTGTTACACAACTACTTAAAATTGTATTCAGTCTTCTGTGAATGTGGAAAACATCTGGTTGTTTGATATTTGAAAATCCTTTCTAAGCCTGAAGGCTCTTATTGAACTATTTTTATGCTTTCCTTCATCATCATAAATAATCCCAGTTCTTTGTCACATTCTTCAAGTACGAATACTATTTGTATCTGATTTTCCAATTTTCCCATTATCTTTCTTAGCTTTCAAGCCTTTAACTGACAGATGCTAATTATAATTAGAGATTATTTTATATTTACTTTTACTGTTTACTCATTCTACTGCTGTTCTTGCTTTTTCAGCCTCATTGCCATATAATTGACAAAGACCCATCATTCATTTTTTTTCCTCTGATGGGTAAAAATGGTGGCAGTCAGGTTAACTCAGAATGAGTTAATGCTATGTTCTCTACCAACAGTGCCACCTAGCTGCCTTGTTTACAAATGTCAGTGAAAGCTCAATTTTTCTACTGTTATTTCTGTATTCTCTTCCATAGAAAAGGATCTTCCAACTGAACAGGATAGAACAAACAGTGGTAGTCAGAAGCTCCCAGATTTGAAAATTGCATACAGTTGTTTTATCCAAGCCCAGAAATGTTATATTCTTTTGTACTTGGAGATTCAACGGCAGAACCAATCCCAAGTAATCTTTGAAAAAGGATGAGAGGTATCATAGGGCTAGAAAGTATTGTCCTTCTTGTCAAAAATACGGTTTCCCAAAGTTATACACTGAATAAATTAATATTTATAGGTAAATCTGAGGATTAATGGTTTTTAGCACTTTGAAACAGAAGCAGAAAACAATAACAAGAATAAAAACTAACAAACCCAAAACCCACCACTCAAAAAATTCCAACACAGAAGGAAAAACCACCAGGAGCCAGCATAGAATACTAAGTGTGAAACATGCCCAACAAATTTCATTTGCTTTTTTAAAAAATAATTTCTAGCATAATTCCACATAGTTGTTTTTTCGTTGTCCCTCATAGAAGACTATGAGCTCCTTGAAAGCAGGGTCTATTCATAGTTCCTGACTTATATTAAGCTTCAGCAAATAAGTGGGATGTTATGGAATCCTTTAAGTTGATTTTAACAGACATTTAAATTAAGTCTCTCATCACATCTTCTTGGACTAGGTAGACGAACATAAATTGATACCAAGAACTGGATTTGATACTTCTTTAACCTCTGTAGCCAAAAAAAAAAAAAAAAAAAAGTGATCAATTTAACAAGTAATCTTGGAGAATGATCTTTTAACTGTAATGTGCTGTTTTTTATCTTGATTGTGTCCAATATTTTTGCCTGGACCTTGGGTGAAAACATTGAAATATATATCTATAAAATTTACCAATAAGAAAATTGAAGAACTATAGTTATGTTGAGTGACAGAATCAAAATTCAAAAAGATCTCAGCAAACTGAAAAGCTGTGGTGAAAATAATCAAATGAAATTTAACTGAGAAAAATTTAGTCTTGTAATTAAATTTAAAAAAATATTTCACCATCACTGACTAGAAAGATATGACTTAACAGTAATTTCTATTTATATGTGTGTGTGTACATCTATATGCACACAAACATATAGATAAATATGCTTGAATCAATCAACAGTAGGTTGCTGTGCTTTAAAATGGAATAATAATAATAATAATTATAATAATAATATCAACTAAGGCTGCATAAGAAAGAATAGTATTTAGGTTAAGGGAAATAATAGTCCTGTTTTACTTTATACTAGTCAGACCACACCTAGAGTAATATATTCGGTTCTGGGCTCCATTTGTAAAAGAGGAACATTGACAAATTGGTGAGTCTGAGCCTGATTGGCCTAGTCAGCACATGGGGAGGGAAAATGCACTTCATAGCAATGCTTTCCCAAACAGGCAGGGAGATGGAAGGTCAGGTAAAGCCAAAACTAGGTCAGGATTTTTGTACATGTACAGAAGAGGCAATATAATTAGTTTAAGAGGACACTAATCATACCTTTTGAGAGGGCTTTCTCCCTTGCCTCTCTCATTCCCCAGCAGCAAAAGCTCTGCCCAGGATATTACCAATTTCTTCTTTTCTTCTTCTCCTCTCTCTTCACTTCAGCTCCCAGTGTAAGTGGTAGATAACCCCTAGTCAAATTCCTTCTCCTCCCACCCCACTTTTAACCAAGTTGAGTCTCTTCCCTGCCCTTTAGAACAATTAGAATAATTCTCTCTAAGAGACTTGCCTTGGTTTTGTCTACTCCTTTCTGCTTGGGCTGTTGCTCTACTTTCTGCTGATTCTTGGCCATCAGCATTTGCAGCTGCTTGGATTTCCTAATCTGGGGTCTCTATAGTCCAGTCCATTTCAGTGGGTTGGCTTCTACTACAGTCATTCATGCCCAGCTGGCAGTCACTACCCTAAGGCTGCTCTTGCCTGCTTTCAAAGCCCTGCAATGCTATCAGTTTCAATAGGCTGGCTTTTACTCAGTGGAATACTTCAACGTTTTGTTGTTGTACTTTAGTTGAAAAAACAAAACTTTAATCCACAGTTTTATCTTGAAGGCCAGAGGAAATGACCTGTTCATGGGGAAATTTTGTTCCTGTTTCAACAAATGCACAGAAAGTTATTCTCATGTGTTCTATTTACCCCATCAGAAGGGTAGGGGAAGAGATCTGACTTCACTCCCAAAGATAAAAGTAAAGATCTCTTCCTCCTAAACAAAGAGAAAGGGAAGGAACTCACAAAATGGTTCCAAATTCCAAGAGGTAACAAGTGCTCGTTTTGGCTTAGATAGATTAGCCCCCTTTATAAAGTTAAAAATGGTTTCTTTGTCTGCTGTAGTTAAATCAATTATCTGGCAATCATGTTTAGCTTTCTAAACATAGCTAGGATGATGCTCAGACAATAAACATGCATTCCTGGCAAGCCTATAGTTTGTATGTAATGGCATCCTGGTAGAGAGCTGCCTTCATCTAGGAAAACCTTGATCAAGTCCTATTTCTGATAGATAATAGCTGTGTGACGCTGGATAAGATACTGAAACTCTCATTGCCCTAAGCAAGACTTTAAAACCATAAATTGCAGAGATATTACCAACTTGGATTACTAATGGAAGTTTCTTTATGGAGAATTACTTGTACCAATGAAATAACAGGCTGTCTCCTCTTTACTTGAAACATTTCTAACATAAAGACTTTTCAGAATCTTTGAGTGCTAAGGCTACTTCTATGATAATAAAACTTTAAAGTAAGGGAGAAATGATGGCTCTAAATGACTAAATACATAAATCAATTGTCCACTGGGTGCCTAATTGAATATCATGGTAGCAGATTTTGTGCCTTTTTGGTAGAGGTTGCTTAAATGTAATAACAATGTTATTGCCAGCAAACATTGTGCAGATATTCAAGAAGTAACAAAATTTTAGAATTGCAAGAAATTTCAGTGGTCATAAAATGACTAATAATGTTTAAAGTATACCAGTTTCAACATAGTTAACAGGTTGTCTTTCTTCATGTGCATGAAGATACTCTAATGAAAAGAACACAGTACTTCCATACAAAAATTTTTTAACCACAAATTTAACAAAAAAGTGCAATTAAATTCAATTTTTTAAAGATGTTTGTATCTAATTGCACTTTTTTTTTTTTTTTTTTTTTTTTACTATTTCTAACTGTTGAGGAATTTTTCTGCCCAAAGCCTCAGGCAAGTGATGAGATTGCTGAATAAATGATTTATGATGGGATACTACAACAGTTTTGAAATGTTTTTCTTTCAGGACACTCTTAAAATTATTGAGGATCCCTTAAAGAGCTTTTGTTTATGTGGATTATAATTACTGATATTTATATTAAAATGTCTTTGTGATTATAGTTTTGACGTAGATGATTCCCTGAAGGGTCTAAAAGACCCACAGGGAAATTCTTGGAAAACTGTGGCTAGTTTAGTCCAAGAAAGCCATAATTACATCATTCTTTGAGAATTTCCAGTAACATATCCTTGCTTATAGTTATTCTTCTTGTAGAACACAGAAAGAGAAAAGGAGCTTGAAGGAAAACCTTATTCTAGTAATTATTTTAAGCTCCTGGAATCATTCCATTTGGAAGACTATGGAATTTTAAACAGCTCTATGTCTATATGTTACATATCTACTAATAGATATATAGATATAGGTATAAATATAGATTTCCCAGTCATAATGACAAGATTTCATTGCTATCTTGGCTGATGCAAAGGAACGGTCTCTGTGACTTCCTATGGTTTCTTCAAGCTCCACTAATCTATGATTTATAAATTTCTCTGATGTTTTTGATAGAAGTCTGATTTGGCACTTCCAGTCTCCAGCTGACTTCAACATTTTTTTAAATGACACATGAATTGAAATGAAAAAAGATGGAGTTAGTTCTTTGCAACCATAAATGCTCCATAATAAGTATATACAGTATTAGAGGATAGTCAGAAATATCTCAGTTTTGGGTCAAGGTTACAATGCATTCATTTTGGTTTGAAAAGAATCAAGAGATTTCATATAGGGAAACTAAAATAAATCTTTGGACATTGACAATATAGTAAATGATTAGCTTTGTCCTTATTTGACTTTTGTTCACTTTTCTCTTCTTCATTTGTTCATTACTTTCTGTTAAATTATTGAGTTTTTTTTTCCTTCCCCAGATTTGTGCCCTTAAAAAAAACAAATAAACAAAAAACAACATTCAACTAAAGAAAGTCTTTCCATTTTAAAGACCTCTGAGTCAGCCGTTCAGGATAGTTACAGACCCTCTGGAACAAGGCCTCATTTCAGAACTCTCAAACTGCTGTGGGGTTTTTACTATTACTCTCTAGCTGTGTGTTTTCCAACTATGCAGCTTTTCATTAGAATTCCAGTCATGCTGCCCAGAATTGGCATCCAGCTTTCTCTTTATTACTATGTCCTTCCTTTTACCTCTTCTCTTCTGTTTCAGCTCTGGTCCTTTGTCATGTGGCTTCCTTCCCCAACTCCCCTTCCTCCCCCTCCCCCTCTTGTACTTCCCCTGTCCTGTCTTCTCATGATATGATTTATTATTATACCCTACTTCTTTATTCTTTTGGCCATCTGCTTTTAGGCCTTAAGCTTCATTCAAGAAGTTCCATTCTCCCAATTAGAGAATTAGCTTATAAAGAAATTCTTAGTTAGAGCAGTAGGGCATTCTACACATCATTTATAATTATATTTAACTAGATATAAAGCTTTTCATGTAACAGTTGACTTTAATAACTTCCTTGAATCCAGAAGGCTTAATGTTTCAAATAAGAAAAAATTCATACTGTGATTAAAAGTCACTCTTTTTGTTTCTTCTTTTTTCCCATCAACTATATGACATTCTCCCCCACTGGTTACCACTCATAGATATTTGTTTTCTTCAGTCACTTAGGAACTAATGTAACTCCTGCCCTTGTTTAGGGGCTAGTGATCATAAGAAAGATATTCTGTTCCTGAAAACAAGAGTTATAGCTTCACTTCTAATGAAACAGAATTAAAATTAAAAGCAAGCAGGTATAACCACCCAGTGTGGTGATGAGATGAGAAATTGGGTATTCCACATGTGTGGTTCATTCTTAGCTAAAGGTCAGACATCAGGTCTGTGTTACACATATTGCTGAGCATGGTAAATAGATAAGGTTTGAGTTAAATAGATTGAAGAGGTTATACAAGTAGCAAGAAATGAGTAGAGATAAATTTAAAAGGACCTTGAGAAACCAAGCCAGGAAAATAGTCTATGAAGACTGCAGCTGGTTTCCACCAAGTCCAGAACCAATATAATAGTCCTCTGGGAGCAGAGGCTCACCAGGCTGCCCAAGCAGGACCATATCAACCCAGGTCAAAAAATGAGCAGGTCAAAGCTTTTGTGAATATTAGCAATACGATTGGGACTGCAAGAGACCTTTGCACTTGCTGTTTCTGTGAGATGGACAGAATCAGAACCCTCTACTCTCAAAAAAAAGAAAACAAAAATAAATCAACATATAGTGTATATGTACCTACAAAATAGATCAGGAGCCAATTACTTAAGGGTTTAAAAAGATGGCTCTTATGGTTGCAAGAGCTGGGAAATTTATTTGAGGAAATCATAGTTCATTTTGGACAAGATCAAAAGCTGAATGAAAATGTTAGTGTAGAAATTGAGTAATGAATTGTTCAGTCATTTCAGTTCTTGGTAAAGATCCTGGAATAGTTTGTCATTTTCTGGTCATTTTCCATATAAGGAAACTGAGTCCAGTAGGTTACATAGAGAATCACACAGCTACTAAGTATCTGAGATCAGATTTGAACTCTGGTCTATCCACTCTATCCATTCTATCCACAATGTTCTACCCACTGACCATCCAGATGCCCAAAGAATAAAGAGTAATGAATAGATAATTGCACATTTTGCAGCTATTATAGGATTTAGATGTTGCTCAAGCAAAAATGACAGACTACAGGGACTCAGATATGACAATGATTAGTATTTCCATATTACTTTGAAGAATACATGCTTAATAAATCCTTATTAATTGATTGATGTAAGATATTAATACATTATTTCATTGGTGCTTCACAACTCTGTGGGCACTAGACCAATAATTGTGCCCATTTTATAGATGAAGAAACTGAGACTCAGAGAAACTTATATGATTTACCCAATGATTTTGCAACTTGAAAGTGTCAAAAGTAAGATTTGACTTTGAAATCAGCTTCCTGATTTCAAATCTAACATGCTATGCCATGTTACTTTTATATTCCTTGGATTTAAAATATGAATATATATTGATTTTTACAAAATAGTTGAACTAATACAATAATGTTTTTCAGACTGTTTTAAAGTGTATAAAATGTTGGACAAATTGAAAGTAATTTATTTATATATGAAAGTTATATGTTTATAAATGTGTATATATGTACGTATATATACATAAAACAAGAAAAGAATTTGGAGTTGGAGATGTAAATAAAGAAAATTCTATAGAGGTAGTTAATTTCTAAGAAATCAATATATATTTTTAGTTCCATTTGTTGTTCAGTTATTTTAATTGTGTCCTACTCTTTGTGACCTTCACTTGGAGGTGTCTAGGCAAAGATACTAAAGTGGTTTGCCATCTCCTTCTCTGTTTCATTTCACAGATTAGGAAACTGAGGCAAACAGGATGAAGTGATTTGTCCAGGATCATACAGCTATTAAGTGTCTGAGGCCAGCTTTGAACTCAGATCTATGAGCTCTATGTCACCTAGGTGCATCAGTCTATGTTTTCATAACATAATTCAGTGTTAATGTTCTCCAGTTAGAAAATTATACTTGTTGAGGAGATGCAGGGAAGCAGCTGTGGTTTCACTAGTATGGGGTATAAGCTTATATTGATACTTAATCTTAGAGGGATCATTGGATCAGTGAGAAGTTAAATAGCAGTTCTTATAGTTAGTATGGGTAAGAAGCAGGATTTATTTTATTCACTATGTCTTTCCAAGCCTCAAATAATATATAACATTCAAAAGTGCTTATTAAAATATATTTAAAATACTTAAATATATTATATACACATATTAACTATATTAAAATAATTATTAAAATACTTAGGAAGCACATTCATATAGTTTTGCACTACTCAAGTTACTCTAGCAGAAGCATTTAAGTGTCAATATTCTGAATCTGACATTTTATAGCACTTTGTTGCTTCTTACTATTAACAGAGGTATATATTATAGTATATATTATAGCTTTTTATCAAACTAAATAGAAAAGTAGGGTCTGTACTACAGACTCAGAGAAAATTTACAATAGCAGGGAATCATAGACTACTTCTCCATATCACTAATATGCACAGCAAAGTCCCTTAAATATTTGAATGATCTCAAAGCCCTTTTTAGTCATAATAGGATCAACAATGATTTCCTCTTATGATCCATCTACCTATGTACTCAAGAGCTAGTGACACCACTAATTTTGTCACTACTTCTGTTCCAGGATCATAAAGTTTTAGAGAAATAAAACAGAGAGGTACATGCTCTGAGGAAGGTTGAAGATCTCTGTTCTAAAGTCATAGTTTATATTCACTCATTTCATTTGGTTTACTACCTTTAGTGAACACTTTGGTGACAAGTTATATTTCTTTGGTGCCTTTTCTCATTATAGTGTTTGAGGCACCAAAACTCTTTGTGAATATTACATCCAGACATTGATTATAACTCATGTGGCAACTTAATCATATGCTTTCCAGAAATAATTCGTTTATGATGGATTATTAGGCCTCTCTTATTCTACAGCACTTATCATTTTTGAGACAGCTGATATTAGAGAAATATTTTTATCACCATTTAATTATATTATTTTTACCTCTTAAACATAAGTCTATATTATTTCCACTGACTAAGCCCCAAATAATGGAACTTAAACATCTGAAGCTTCTTAAATCTGTTCTCCTCTAAAGATAATTTCTATAAATTTAGTATGAATAATCCTTCCAGGTTGAAAGGCTAAAATGTTGCTGAAGAATTGTGGCCTAAACATGGCTAATGTGTAGAGACTGGTTAACCCTTAGCACATGAGGAAGAGACATATTCAGGAGCCAACTCTCACCTCTAGTGCCAATTTAGATTTAGAGTATAAACATTTACACCTCAAGAACTGGCATTTATGCAGAAGTGGGGTAAATGTGATTCTGTGATTTATCCAATCCCTTAGGTATGAATATATTCCTTATAGCAATTTGGTTTCTCATAGCTTGCCTTATAATACCTGAGGGGGAAATTAGGACCACAAATGTATTCTGAGAAAAAGTATAGAGGAAGGCAGATCCAAAAAAAAAAAAAGGACTAGAAAAGGGAGGTAAAAAGAACAGATGAATAGAGGAAGATGAAATCAAGGGTGAGAAAAAGAGTATGGCAAAATACCATTGAAACCCAGGGAAGAAAGTGACCAGGTGAAACTAATACAGGGAGACAAAGCTGCTTCCCTGACATCTTTTCCTCACCACAATAAATGCTGTTTGCTGAAAAACAAAACATTCTGAGTTAAAATATGACCTCATATACTTACTAGCTGTGTCATTTAACCCTGCTTGCTTTAGTTCCTCCTCTGTAAAAATGAGCTGGAGAAAGAAATGACAAACCACTCCAATATTTTGCCAAGAAAATCCCCAAAATGAGATCATAGAGAATCAGACATAACACATACATGAATATATACAAGCATACACATAAATGTAATATATATGTGATTTTTGAAACAAATCATTTTCAAATAACAATCGATTTTCCATTATTCTATATTTATATATTTAATTGTTATAAACTATTGTTTCAAGAATTTTTTATGTATGCTGTTTCTAAGAAACAAAGTGTTTTTGAAGGATTAAAAAAATCTTTCAAATCAGTATCTAATCATTTTCATTTTTCCATTTATGTATCTTACTCAACATATGTAAAAATAGTTTATTTTACTTTTCTAATAATAGCCATTCTTTCATCCTGCCTTCTTTGTTTGTACTGTGTTTTGCAATAATTTGAATAAATAAAGTATATGATGAGGGTAAGCAGCATTAATCTCCATTTTGTAGATACAAAAATCAGTCTATTATGTTGAAATTAGCAAATGATATTAAGAAAATATTTTGGGTTATGACTTCTAGCAAAAGATTTAAATTATATTTAAACAAACTGGAGAAGAGAAATTGAGCATTAAAACAACTATTTAAAAAAGTCATCCTGTGTGAAATAGATGAAGATATTCCATCAGGAGAATGTATTTTACCTATGGAGTATGTTATATTACTTCCTTTCTATTCCCACTCTAGTCCATCTTCCCCACAGCTGCCAAATTGATATTCCTAATGTAGCACAGGTTAAAATGGCTGAACATATCATCCTCTACTAAAAAAATCTTCAATAGCTTCCTGGAAATGTAAAATCCTCAGTGACATTTAATAATAATACCATAATTTGGTTCCCTTGCTTCCCATTTTTATTTTATATTAGTCCCTCTTCCATTCATACTGGTCTATTAGCTGTAGAACATTCCAACTCCCATCTTTACGCCTCTGCACAAGAAGTCCCTGATGACTGCAATTCAATCCCTTCTCACTTCCTTCTCTTAGAATTTTGGACTAGTGTCAAGATTACCCCTCAGGTGCCTCCTCTACCTAATGCTTTTCCTAATTTTTCTAGTTGCAAATATTCTCTCCCTCTTGAAATTACTTTGTATTATGTAGTATTCACATTATATTTACTTTTCACTCTCCATCTTCAATTCCCTCCTTGAGGGCAGTTAGTATTTGACTTTTTGTCTTTGAATAACAAGCACCAAGAACAGTGTCTTGAACATAGTGGACATAATTCGTTTTTTAATAATTTTTTTATTTATTTATGTTTTCTGTTTCTTACATCACCAAAGAATCCTGTGTATTTCTCATTCCCCTGCTCCCAGAAAGCCAACCCATATGACAAATTGTATTTTTTGAAGGAGGAAAAAGGCAATATCACTGATCTCTATGCATTAAAAAAGTCTGAAAATGTGACACAATACATTTTCATTTAATTGGGTCAGCTTTTTGGAAGTCCATACACCAGAATGCCAGCCTTTGCTCTGGCAGCTGTATAAACAACCCTAAAGAAGTCAAATGAGGATAATAATATCTCACAGAACTTTTCAAGGAACTCCTCCCAATGTAGTTCAGCAGCTATCATTTAGTTTTAGTGAGGTTCCTGGGGCAACAAGAAATGCCAAGTGACATGACAATGCCATGTTATTGTTCAGTTTTTCTTTGTCGAACCGATTCTTTGTGATCACATTTGAGGTTTTCTTGCCAAAGTCCCTAGAGTGGCCTTTCTCCAGATAAATTGAGGTAAATAGGATAAAGTAACTTGGGTCACACAGCTAGTTAAGTGAAGGAGGTCAGATTTCATCCTAGACACTCCTGACTCTAGATCCAATGCTCTATTGTCTGTACAACCTACCTATCCTTAATATTTGTCAAAAGGCTCACCTTGAATTTATAAGAATTCAAGCCATTCCCCAATTGATATATGATCAAAAGATATGAACAATTTTCAGATGAAAAAATTGAAGCTATTTTTAGTCATATGAAAAGATGCTCCAAATAACTATTGATCAGAGAAATGCAAATTAAGACTACACTGAGATACCACTACACACCTGTCAGATTGGCTAAGATATCAGGAAAAGGTAACGAATGCTGGAAGGGATATGGGAAGACTGGGAGAATGATACATTGTTGATGGAACTATGAACAGATTCAACCATTCTGGAGAGCAGTTTAGAACTATACTCAAAAAGTTATCAAACTGTGCATACCATTTTACCCAGCAGTGTTTCTACTGGTCTTATACCCCAAAGAGATCTTAAAGGAAGGAAAGGGACCCACATGTGCAAAAATGTTTGTAGCAGCTCTTTTTGTAGTGGCAAGAAACTGGAAACTGAATAAATGCCCATCAATTGGACAATGGCTGAATAAATTGTGGGATATGAATGTTAAGGAATATTATTATTCTGTAAGAAACGATCAGCAGGATGATTTCAGAGAGGTTTGGAGAGACTTACGTGAATTGATGCTAAGTGAAGTGAGCCAGGAGATCATTATACACAGCAACAACGAGATTATATAATGGTCAATTCTGATGGATGTGACCCTCTTCAACATTGAGATGATTCAAACTAATTCCAATTGTTCAGTGATGAAGAAAGCCATCTACACCCAGAGAGAAGACCATGAGAACTGCATGTGAACCCAACATAGCATTCTCACTCTTTTTGTTGTTGTTTATTTGCAATTTGTTTTATTTCTCAGTTTCTTTTTTCTTCCCTCTTGATCTAATTTTTCTTGTGCAGCAAGATAACTGTATAAATATGTATACACATATTGGATTTAACATATATTTTAACATATTTAACATGTATTGGACTACCTGCCATCTAGGGGAGGAGGTGGGGGAAAGGAAGGGATAATTTGGAATAGAAGGCTTTGCAAGGGTCAGTGTTGAAAAATTATCCATGCATATGTTTTTTTTTTAATTTTTATTTAATGATTACTTTATATTGACAACATTATCCCTTGCACTCGTTTCTTTTCCGATTTTTTCCCCTCCCTCCCTCCACTCCCTCCCCTAGATGGCAAGCAGTCCTTTATATGTTGGATATGTTCATGCATATGTTTTGTAAATAAAAAGCTTTAATAAAAAAAAGGCTCACCTTGAATGTAGATTTTCTCAATTTAAAAGTTCTGCTATCTACAATGTTAGGTTGTCATTATAAAATCGAGCTGCAGTTATTCTGTGCAAAGTATCAAAAAAGAAGAGGTATTTGCAGAGGTTTACACTTTGTCACTTTAGATGAAGCACAAAAAAGTTAAGGAGTCAGGAGGACTGAAACATCATCAGTTCTCCCTTGTAGCTTAGCATCATTACAGTTGTCCCCATGTGCTCAGTGGTATTTCCACCTCCATTAACTCCATCTTTCATTCCAATTACCTACCTTGCTATGAATATTGTCGGCAATCAGAACACTGTTAATAGCTCACATATATTACAACTTCATATCCTCAGAAAACATCCAGAAAGAGAGAATGCCTTTGTAAAGCTTGAAAGCTATATACTAATGAAAGACATTACTAAGTACTGTTCTTGCTAACTAAAAGATAACAGGTGTTAGATAGATAGCTTCAAAGCAAAAAGACCTGTATTCAAATTTTGTCTTTGACAGATTCTGGTTGTAAGATGCTGGGCAAATAACTCAATCTCTTATTGTTTTAGGACAATTTTCTAAGGTAGAAAGAAGGTGCCAACGTGCACTGGTAGAGAGAGTTGCTTCATCTAAATAACAACACATTAAATCAAAGGTATAACCTTATCTTAGCCTTAAAATTATCTTAAAGTTATAGATGAACAAATAAGCTGGACCTATGTTATGAAATTCACCAGAATTTCAACTCAGTCCTTCAACTTAATTTTTTTTTGCATTAATAGTAGAAGGAGGAGATGTTGTCATTTGAGGGAGACTAATTTTTCGTCTTTGAAATAATTCTTTCAGAGGCAAGCAATTAACCTGGTTAGTATATCTTGCTTTGAGTCCTTTCCTATAAAAGGTCCTAACTTTCCCCTTTTAAATGACATGTTCATTAGGAACTACGCCCACCTTAGGGAATAATAATAAAGCTTTTGCCCCTTGACTGAAAGAAAAAAAAGAATTCTTATTTTAGCATCAGAAGTAGTCTTGGGTATCTGAAAATTCTGTAACCTAGTGCCTGAAAACTTGAGGAGAGAAATGTTTGTGGGTTTTATTGTTATTGATTTCTTTTTCCTTGCATTCTTACAAAACTTAGGCATTCATAATATCTAAAAGAATTTTATTCATTGCTTCTGCTGACTTTTTGTGTGTCTGATAGAGCTTTTCCAAATAGTAGTGACTTCAGTCAGCTGCCATGGAAAGGCACTGTTCTGCTGAGTTTACTGATATAGGCTGAATTTATGCCAGTGATACATTTGAAATGATTTTCCTGTCTTTCTCTATGTTGTTTTTCCTCAGATTAATGTAAAGGTTAGGGAACCAGGAGAAAACAGTTCATGTGTGGAAAGAGGAATGTTCCATTATGATCCTGATATTACCTGGCAGGAATAATTTTTAATCATTTAATTATTTTTATAGCAATGAAAATAAAATCCAAAAACTTAAATTGTCTCTGATATATCCGGATCTGTTTTTAGGGATAGACATAATTATAATTACATATTCCATAACAATTTTAATGATATAGCCTTTAAATGATTATCAGCAGAGGTATTCAGGACAACACTGTCTTAATATATATTAAAGAGCCTAGCTAGATCTGGCCCAAAAAATTCAAAAATTATTAATTAGATCACCTCTGGGATGCTGAAAAACATTTACTATCCAAGGCTGTCCTAAAAACTTGTACATTTCACAGAATATAACTTGATAATGGAATGGGAGCTCAGTGTTCACTTAATTCAACTCATAGTTGGAAAGGATACCTACTATAATAATCAGGACAAGAGAGTATCCAGATTCTGCTTGAAGATTTAAGCAATAAGTCCCTTACTCTTGTTGCCTTGCTTTGCCTACCAATAGGTAGCTCTTTTCTTCTCTTTTCTCCTGGTATTTGCATCCTGAGATCCAAAATTGGTACAAGAGGTAGATATTTTATAGTTCCCAAGCAGAGTGGGTCTGGGAAACATTGCACTAGATTGTTGAAATTGCTGTAATTCATGAATTATATATTTGTGGTGCAAAGCCTAATTGAAATCTACTTTAGTTTAAGAAATCTTCCTCATGGTGTATATCATCAGAATGTCATAAAATGTACTAGCATCCTAAAAAAAATGAACTGATCATCTAAATATGGAATTGGTATTGCCATCCTGAGGAAAAATAGATTTTTTTCTTAAAAATTACTTTTTAAAAGAAAACTCATAGAAAAAAATAAAAGGTTTGACTCCACTTTTTTGTGTTCCTAGAGAAGATTCTATCTTTAGACCAAAAGTGTGCGTGCATATGTGCATGCATGCGTACGTATATGTATGTATGTTTATACATCAATTCTCTCAGTTTTGGTACAGAGGGAAGAGAACAAGAAAGGAAATCAGAAGAACTGATGTCTTATCTTAATTTCACTATTATCTATTGATATCACTATGGCACCCAATTACTTTGGGCTTCAGCTTTTACATCTGCAAAATGTCCAGATAGAATTAGATATTCTTTGAGGTCCCTTCTCACTATGAATTTCTAGGATGAAAAGTAAGTTCTAAATGTGACTTTTGTTAGAAACATTGTTTTAAGATAATTTATTACAAACAATTACCAATAAGAAACATCCAAACATATTATATTGTTCAGTGGAGAAAACACTGGATTTGGAGTTAGATGACCTGGGTTTGAGTATTGACTAGAATACATATTGCCTGTGTGACCTTCAATAAGCAGAATTTTTCAGAGCCTAACTTTTTCTATCTGTAATTGGAGGATGATGGAGTAGATGACATCTCAGTTCTCTTATGGTTCTGAATCCATGATGTCATGAAATCAGAAGCGTTATGTCAACATCAAATAGATGTCATCATCATGATGCATACTTATAGAGCTAAAGTAAGAAGTCTGAAAAAATCCATGAGAAAATAGTTGTCACAGAGGGATAACAAAGATTTAGGGATAGTATTAGGAATAATAAAGAATAAAACCTAAATTAAACACAGAAGGTTCAGGCAATCAATCTATTAAATAATTCAGTTAAAAGTATAAACTTGGTGTAAACAAGTCCTTAATCAATTGGGAATGAGTGCTTTTGAGGCCCTGAATAAATGTGATAATACAAAAAAATACACTCATACAAATTTTGTATATGTGTGTGTGTATATATATATGTGTGTGTGTGTGTGTGTGTGTGTGCGTATGTATGTATGTATACACAGGTGCATGCACACACACACAGACACACACACATATCAGAGAAAAAATTTGAACAGGAAAGGTATTGAAACATCAGGGGTGCCTAGAGGATTTGGAATTCTTGTACCTATTCCAAAGGGCACGAAAGAAAGGGGTGAGGGGCAGTTAAAGGCCCAAAATGGTATTTTCTATTGAAACCCTAAGGGAGAAATAGTCAGCCACCCATCCAGGATTTTACTTGTCAGTAAGCGGGGAGTTAGAAATTTGTCCTGGGGGGAATACCAAAAAAGAATCACTATGAAAACTGAAATACTTTAGCAAAAATTTATTTGTCACAAATTACTTAATCCCAAAACTAATTCTGTTTGTCATCATAGTTCCATAGAATCCTGAAGCTTTATGAAATTTTGCAGGTTATAAACTCTTAGAATTTATATACTTGCAACCTCACAAGACTCTATATTCTAACCCCTCATTTTATGGATGAGGAAACTTGAGCTCAGACAATGAAAAGTTTTGCCAAGTTCACAAAAATAGCAGTTAGAGGAGAGATTAGTGAGCTCAAATTTAAACCCAGGAGTTTTTTGTTTGGTTGTTTGTTTTTCTATCTCCAAGTCCAACTTTCAGTCTTTGACTTTGGAATTTATAATAAAATTAACTTATAAAACGGCTTTGTTTTTAACTTTCAAATCAGCTAGGATATCACCATTAAATTTAGATTCCTTTTGTTTCTTATCTCCAAATTTTGTCATCCTCACTTTGTAGTAGTGCATTCAAAAATTAATATTATTTTGGTTTTTTAACATTTTAATAGTATTTTATTTTCCCAAACATATGGAAAGATAGTTTTCAACATTCTCCTTTACAAAACCTCATGTTCCAAATTTTTCTCCCTTTATATAACCCTCCCTCTCTCTCCAAGACAATTCTTCTAAACATATTTACATATTTGTCATGCTATGCAAGAACAATCAGATAAAAAGAGGAAAAAATCAAGAAGAAAAAACAAATAAACAACAACAAAAGGTGAAACTATTATGCTTTGATCCACATTCAGTCTATCGTTGTTTCTCTGGATGTAGATGACACTTTCCATCAAAGAACTATTGGAATTTAATGCACTTATTCTTAAAAAAAAACATTCAAGGTCAAAAGGAATAGTGAACTTGGAGTCAGGAATACTTGTGTATATTCTCCTGCCTCTTATACTTCCTTGATGTATATTCATGATAAAATCTCTTAAGGTATCCAAGCTTTAGGCACCTCTTAAATGGGGTAGATGGAATTCCCACACTCATGAGGTCACAGGTCCTACATATAGTGATAATCAGAGCTGGGACAGAATTGCTCCCTCCAGACAGAAAATTCATTACATGTATTTTATGACCTAAACAGTCAATAACATGACAAGGAAAGAAGGATATTTAATTATAACTTTAATCTTCAAAGTCAATACCTTAATAACTGTTTATTGTTATGATCATTTCCTTCCCTCCACCTCCTCCTCCTCCAGATGCATTCTCTCTCTCAGTTACCATGGATCATTGGTTACCTACTGAAAGAAATTTGCTTTATCACTGTTTGCTTAAAGATATCATTAAAACTTTATAGCTTAATCAAGGTGATATGACTCTTTTAATAAAAAAAGGATTCTAAGACTTTAAAAATTTGAAAACCTGTGATCTAAAACAAATGTAACATGGCTTCAAGCTCCATTTTATCCTTTTTCCACTTCTTCTATATCTTTCATGACCACTTTATTGTAGAAGAAAACTGAAATACCATTTTCTGTTGTTTTGGTTTGTTTGTTTGTTTTGCTTTGTGTTTTATGGTATCATTTAGTGAATAACAACTAGTAAGTACTCTTTATAGATACTTTAAAATACACTGGAGAGAATGCCTTTGCTTTCAAAACCAAAGGATCTTAAAATTAATATGTAACCCAATATGTAACTACATTCTAAAGTAAATAAAGACAGGAGGAAGCCAGACATGTATGCATAAAATGCAATCACTTAATCTTAGTAACAAGGTTTCACTGTGTCAAAATGTGTTATTGAAATAAGTTTTAGTTTTTGAAATAACACATATTTTCAATTTAACAAGTTTTAGTTCTACAGTTTTTTAAAAAAAATTTAGGACAGTATATTAATGTTATGGTACTTAAAAAGAGATACATCTTTTCTGGCAGGTGCTTTTCCAAGTTTTCACTTTCATTTCCCATTCTTTGTTAAATATAACTAACATTCAGTGGAATATCAAACTTCATTTATTTTTCACGGAAACGAATTTATAGTACTTATAACTATCATCTGTGTGGAATTAATGATGGGTTTTAAAATGACCCTAATATTAATCTTGGGAAAACCAAGATTCCTTATTTTGTTATCAGTGATATCTAGGTTTTTGTAAGCCTCCTCTCCACATGTGATTAAAGACAAAAAACTATATTCAAAAGTTTAAATGATTCTAAATGGAAAATTGCTAGATTTTCACAATGATCTCTGAACTGAAGGGAAGTCAGGGCTGAAATGCTTAGTTGCTTGAAAAGACCTTTTTAAGTAAATATATTTAAGTGATGAAGGGATTGAATAAAAAGTAGTTGTTAGATGATTATGAAACCTATCTTTTCCAAAGGAAAAGACTACATTTTCACATTTTGCAGTGCTCATAGAACTATTCAGGCAAGAAAGTGATAGGAGAAGATATATTTGTAGTTGAGAAAGATTCCAAAGTAGTTTCACTGATCTGGCAGCATCCCCAGCAATCAATATTACTCTACTCACTGCTGGTTGCTGTTTTTTCTTTCTCTTTTAACCACAGAAGTCTCCATTCTCTGCATTTTGAGAAAAGTCTTGGCTTTTAGCTTTATGAATGTCCTAAAAAAAAGTACTTTCTCCAAAAGAAATTAAAGGAGAGTTCTTAGAATTTTGAATAAAAAGAGACTTAAAGTTGTAGTCTCTCCTCCTGGGCCCTTTTGGAGCCTGCTCAATTCTATCTACTTCTTCCTGACTTTCTAAGATGGCCCTCAGCCAGTTCTTTATTACTTCAATTCAGCCCACCTGCAAATTAAAGCACTTTCCTATTTGGGCAGAATTGAGATGGTCTTCGTGTTTTTAAATTTCTGAGGAAATTGCCTTGGAGATTCTAAGCACTTGTTTACATGGTCACTTCCATGAAAATCTAAGTCAAAAGATTGTTGAAGGATGAAATATTGCAAAGCCCAAGTGCAGGATTTTTTTTCCCCTTAAAGTTAAAACACCTCTGAAATGCAAACACTAATGTAAGGCCTATATTGATCTCCTGGACGTCTGTATTTCTTTAATGCTGCTTTCATTAGTCTGTTTGTTCATTATTTATTGATGTTTTCCATACTCAGTGGAATCCATAAAAATAAGAACTTTTTCTTTATTATGGAAAAGGTGGAATCTTATGAAATAAGATAGCACATTAGATGTGCAACCTGTATTAAAAAAACTGTAACTTTTAAAATTTTATACAGTTGGGGTTAATGATAAATGATATGTGCTTAAAACAATATAAATATAAGACCCTTGCATTAATTTTCCAATTTTCATTTAGCAAAATATCAAGTATTCCATCAGTAAAACGATATTTCCTTCCATGGATGAAACCCAGATAATCACTTACTGTAAAATCTTAATTTTAAATGATATTGAATTTCTGTTTAATTTATTTTAAGTGACATTATTTGAAAGTGTTTGCCATCTTATTGTTCAGAGACAGTCAAAGAAAAGTGACTATTTATATGCAACCAGCAACCTTTGAGATGTGGGTATGACATAAATGTTAACATTGTGATAGTTCATGTGGGCTGTGAAATATGTTAATATTATTATCAATGTACAATTTACACTTAAGTCATTATTTTCCCCCCAACTAAAACTTTCACTAGAAGATACTGAGAACTCTTGCCTCTCCTTGCACTTAATTATTGCTTCTGGTATTTTTTTTTTTTTTTAACACTCTCCTCATTTGGCTTTGCTGGCTATGTGCTCGATCCTCCCCTCCCCCCTACCCTAAGTAAATTGGTAATTGTCATTCATGAGCAATACCTGTGTAGTATCATCTAAGTCCTTTTTTATTTGGAAAGAGGGCTTGATATCACTTTATAGTGTTTTGCTTTAGCACTTTGGGTTGTAGTACTTTTATATTTTCAAAATGCTAGCAAATATGAATGGTAGAGTTCAGTTTAAATAACCTAGATATTTTTGCGTATACATTATGTCTGAAACTGTGGAGTTTAAGGTTGTTATTAGTCAATACATTAATAAAAATATCCTTACTTTGTGGAGCCTAGGTAATGTTGGCTGGAGATTAAAAGAAACTGTGAGCAAGATAAGGTAAACTAAAGGTAGCAAGTTTTTCTCAGCACCACTATGGAATCTCTGCAGAAGCTAGAAATTTCTGAGTGATATGCTTTTCAAAAGGCAAAAGTATTTTTTCTTTTTTAACCCACCTTCCACATAAGTAATATGGTTACCTTTGACCTTTGTGTGTGTTTTTATTTTTCTTCTTATGTCCCCAATGTCCTGGGTCCAGGAGGGAGATTTATAAAAGTTTCCCCATGGTCACACATAAGGAAGTTGTCAGAGATTATTAATGATTCTCACAAATTACCTATTAGATTTTAATGGCACATCTCATTGAACTTTCATGGGTTTTCCTTAGTTTTTTGTTTTGTTTTATTTTGTTTCATTTTTTTAATTTAAGAAATCCTGTCATATAGTAAAAAGAACATTGATCTTGATTGGAGACAAGAAAATCTGATTTGAAAACTGAACCCTGCCACATACTAGTTGTATATCCTTTTTTTTTCTGGAATCTCACTTTTTTCATCTGTTTAATGTGGATAAGAATATTTAATATTACCTTCCTCATAGTATTGTTATGAGGAAAATGCTACATAAAGTGCTATAGAAATTATTGAATTATTATTGTAAACATGTTTCATCATTTGAATTTTGGAGCAATGGAAATTTATAGTTTTTTGTTTTCTTAAGAGAGAAAATTTTTTTACATTTACATTTTTTACATTCATTAGGTATTCTCAAATCACAGGGCATATAGAACACATATCAGATTCTTTACTATTTTCCTTTAATTATTTAAAAAATAAAAAAAATAAATTCATATTAACTGATTTCACTACTAGACTAGTCGAAGAAACAGAAATCTTGGTAGGTTGTAGTTATTTGCTTAATTATTTTTGTGCTTTTTAGCCACATGTTGTTGTTTTATTGCTGATTTTCACATTTTCTCTGCAGTTACTGCTTTGGTGGAGTGTGAAATTACTCTCTCTGACTATACAATAAGCTAATATACACTAGGTTGCTTTAGAACAAAATGGAAAAGAAACCTTTTCCAGTAACAACATCTGATTACTTCCAATGATTGTTATAATCTAATTTCTCAAAGAAATTATTAACCTTGCTTAGTTAATGATTTCTTAGGAACCAAAGCAAAATTGAGCATTTTTTTCTTTTTTTTTCTTCTTTAGAATCAACTGAGAGAAAATATTGATAGTTAAAATTATTGATAGGCCAGTTCTTTTAATAGCCCTAGAAAAAGGTGATCTATATCTCTTTTTCAATGAAATCAGATTGTTTTTTTATTCAGCAGGCTATGTAGAGGAATTATTAACCAGGGCAATAAATTTAAAAAAACAGTCCTAGTGATGCATAAATTTGATAAGTACTATTAATACTTACCTTGTCATTACTCCATTTCCCCAACTAAACTGTGATGCCCATTATTTAAACTGATTATTTAAAAAAACAAAAGCAAAAAACCTGAGAACAATATTAAATATTGGGCAAACCAAGAGTCATTATGCCTGGTTTTGGAATGATTCTGCTTAGGAAAAAATATAAAATCCATAAAAGTACTCATAAGATTTAAAGATGAGAGATTTAAAGCTTAAGAGGACATCTTGTTCAACCTGCTCATGAACTCTGTCCTGAACTTCATTTGCCATTGCCAATTGCCTACTGGAAATATTTGCCTCAAGGAGTCCCATCAATATTTAAAAATCAAAATGTCCAAGGCAAAACACATTATTATTTTGCCTTGTAAACTTGGTTTGTCTCCAAATGTACCTATTTCTCTCAAGGGTGGCACCATCATTCCAGTTACTTAGATTCATAACTTTAGTTTTGTTCTTGAGTTTTCCATCTCCGCATCCCCCTATATCCAAACAATGATATTCTTTTTTTCTCAATAATAAACTAAAAACTCTTAGACTTGATGTTTAAAATTTGCAAAAACTGACTTCCGTCTACCTATTCTCCATTTTCATATATTCCTACTCTACATCTTGGCTAATCTGGCCTAACAATATTTTTAAGAGTAACTAGCATTTTGTAACTATTTAAGGTTTGCAAGATATTTGCAATGCAAGATCATTGCAATTACATGAGATTATATATATATAATGTAATTCTTATCACAACTCTAAGAGATAAGCGGTGTTATTAGACTTATTTTACAGATGAAGAAGTTGAGTAAGAAAGAAAGTAATTTGCTTTGAGTCACATAGATTGTAAGGATTTGAGGAAGGATTTGAACTCAGTTCATTTGAGTTCATCTCCTACTCAGTGACTCTCTGGATATCTTCACCTATTTATTATTTCCCCTTGTTCCTCAAATTACATTTATTTGCATATATTTTATGTCTTTCCACAAACTAGAAGGGAATGGACTCTTAATTCCTACTTTCTTATTTTCCTTACATATATTACAAGTCTTTCCATGATATGCATTTAATATATTTGTTGAATGAAAAATAAATAATCCATATCTAAATGATTGCTAATTGACTAATAATCCAATATAAAAGTTGGATTCTTGTTAAGGGACAGGACAATTCTCCGAGAACCTCCACAGCTGTGGATCATAACATCTGAAGGAGTTGCAAGGCAGCTTTTGCTGACACAAGTGTTATGAACTGGGAATGAGATAAATTGGAAGCAGAGAGAAGAGGAGAGAGGTCAGAGAACAGCAACTGCCTTTCCATCTCCTTGTATCATCCTCTCACAAGAGGAGATCCATTCTGCATTTGGGTTGGATCTCCAATAGCCAATGTCAGGTGGCTCCTGTGTATTCCAATAGCTCTCAAACTCTTTTAATTAGATAGGAGATTAAACATTGCTGTTTTCTATAACTATAAATATATATATATACATATATATGCATATATATGTGTATATATACACGTATTCTCTATGTTTCAGTTTTATGATTTTATCAGTAGTAGTACCACTGACAGGTATATTGTGGTAATATTTTAGGAAAATTAAAATATATGATGAAAATCATTTGCTTCCATCTATCAGTTATTAAGATGCTTCAAGATTAGTGAGGCATAATGATGCAGTAAAATGTGTGTTGAATTTGGAGTTAGAGCATCTACATTTGAATTTAGTTCTGATTATTCTAGTACTTGCTACCTATGTGAGCTTGGGCAAGTCATATAATTTTAATCAAAACTATTTGATTAAAAAGTGAAAAGTAAATATGCACACACATGTATATATGTATACACCTGCAAATTGATATAGATAATAAGAATTCCAATAATCTCAAACCTGAAAAGGTATGACTTATGATGTCTAAAACATGGTTAATTAAAAAATGAAAACAAAACAAAAAACCTATGCATAATGCATCATATTGAAGAGTCATATCCAACTCTTAATAATTGTATTTAAGGTTTTCTTGGCAAAGATACTGGAAAGGTTTGCAATTTCATTCTTTGGCTCTAAAGATGAAGAGATTTACAAATGAGACAACTAAAGCAAATAAGGCTTACCTAGAGTCATGTGGCTTGTAGGTATCTGAGACAAGATTTGAATTCAAGGCTTTAATAATTGCACCACCTCACTGCTGTATTTACTGTGAGCAAAAAACAGTAACTAAAGGTAAATCTTATTCCTTTCTCTATTTCCATTTACTTTTTCTATTCCTCCTATGCATTCAGATCTGAACTCTGTATTCATCAGAATAGCTGATAATGATATGTTCTGGGGTACTTAAAATGTAGATGTAAGTTTGAGCTATGTTTTAGGTCGGGGGTTCTCAAAGTATAGTCTAGAGAATCCTGGGGATCTCTGAAACCCTTTTAGAGGGCCTACAAATTCAAAAATAGTTTTTATTTCCAATATGGTAAATGCCTATGAATATAATCCAGATAAATAAATACTCTTTAGAGAGATACTCAATAATTTTTAATAGGATAAAGATACTGAAAACAAAAGTTTGAGAACCACTGTTTTAGGTAATAGGCACACAATTCACTCAGGCCACAGTAGTTGGGATTGGATACTTCTAGGATTGGAAATCATAAACAGAATTTCTTGTGGTTTAAAGTAAAAGTAAATAATGTACATAGAGCTTAAAGACTTGTAAAGTACTTTAATTATTTGAAATAAATACACTTATTATCCCCATTTTGCAGATGACAAAACTGAATCTGACAAATGACTTTTGCAGAGTCCTACACTTAGTTAAAAGTGTGAGATTTTATACCATAAGAAGAATGCAAGATCTGTGAAGTAAGGAGACTCCACATCAAGAACTATAGCTATCTTGCCAGGCATCTTCCCAGAAATGCACCTGGAAAATCAGTGCTGGGACTAAAGATGTAGCAGTGCTATTTTAGTAATATAATCCAGGAAATTACACTCTAACCTGAAATATAACAGCAGAGGTAGTGAGTTAGTAAGGAATCTTGCATTGGAGGCCTGAAAGTTCTGTGTTAAATAAAATCTCTGAACATTTTCCCATGTTAGGTTTATATATAATTGAGGGCATGATTGCAAGCTGAGTCTTATGGAAAAATATTGTACATGCCATTGATTTGTAGTCTGGTTTTAGCCTTTTTAATTTCTTTTTGGAGGTCAAAGCGATCTGTTTGTGCATATTCTTTAACATAGGCGAGCAGGTCAATTTCCCAAGATGGGTAAATCAAATTAAGTGGTGGAGGTATTTTTTTTCTTCCTCTACAATCCAGTCTTAAAAAAAAAATCAATTTTAGAAAAGAACTGTTTTTCCTTTTGTTTAAATACCATTTGCATTGGCTTAATTGTAGACTTAGGTGGAATTTGCATAGTCCTATATAGAGAAACTAAGTGGCACAATGGATAAAATACCAGGCTGAATTCAAATCTGGTCTCAAATTTACTTGCTGTATAATCTTGGCCAAGTCGCTTATCCCTGTTTGCCTTAGTTTCCTCATATGTAAAATGAGCTGAAGAATAAAATAGAAAACGATTCCAATATTTTTGCCAAGAAACTCCCAAATGTGTTCATGAAGAATCAGAATAGAATAGAACAAAATTAAAGGCATTTAATTTCTTCCCATGATATTGGCTGAATCACTTACATTTTTACACCTTTTCATGTTACAATATTATCAAAACTGAACCTGCTGTTGCTGTGATCATGCCAGTGGTGTGTGGTTTCCATTTGTTTACGTGATCAGCCCAACACACACCAGGTGACATTTTCTGTTCTTCATGGTTAGACAAATGAAAAATGTCAAACTGGAGGTGCTTCCTCCCAAAGCTCAAAAAGGATTTTCAACATGCTTAAAACTGGCATCATTGCTGGAAAAATGATTTTTTTCATTTGTTTATAGAAGTTTCTATAGTACTTTATATTTACAATAGGACTCTGTTCCTGAGAGAAATATCTCACGGAAATGTATTTTGAATTAGTGTATCTTCAAAGTAACTCTTTAAGAAATGGTACATGATTTTCTTTTCCATGCAAGGAAGATAGCACTCTTGTGTCAGTATTGAATGTGTAAAGATACCAAGATCCTAATTCTCAAAGGCCTCTCAGTTCACCACCAAATATAATACACATGTTAAAAATAAAGTCAATTCATAGCTTTCCTATGTTTTGTAATAAGGCATTTTCTTCAAATGGCCAAGTTAACAACCAATGATAATGAACAGCTGATATTTGTACTCCAGTCTAAATTTTATTTCCTGTAAATAATTATGAATATTCTTAGGAAATAAAACACACTGAGTAACAACATCTGGATTTTGTTGATTCACTAATAAGAAAAAATGCTTTTACTCTTTCATGTTTTTAGCTCTTTTCAGGGAGTTCCTGCTTTAATAGTTTGCACATGACATTATTCCCAACAGAGCTGCTCCTCAAACCTTCCATTACTTGCCTTTTCCAACTTTTAATTCATTTCCTTGATTTTAAAGAATGTATTTTACTATAGAAAAATAGTAATAAAAAGTTGAGGCAAATTCTACTAACCAGATTGGCTAAACAAAACTTCTTCTACTCCCCCCATCATCCTTTTATATTTGTCTCTAGGACTTTTCTTTCTGTAAAAACTGTATCGAAGGAGATAGATTAACATATAGCAGATCAAGGATTTAGATAGACTTGCCCAAGTCTATCTTTTTTTTTTTTGGTATTAAGAAACAAAAACAAAAATCCTTAAGAATGTTCCTTTGGCTAGGCCCAATGTGGAGGATTTAGAAGAAGACACAGAAAAATCTCAAAAGATACGAAAGTACATATGAGTTATGAGCACCCAATATTTGCCAAAAATAATGTCCCAGATCACAGAACTTTTGAAGATCTAGTCCTAAAAATATAGAAGATTATCTATGTAATAATTAAGATTTGGGGGCGCTGGCATATCTGGCATACTTAATAAGAAAGTCCCTTAACCTATCTGTTCTCAATTCTGTTTAGATTTTAGGTAGAT
Organism: Antechinus flavipes; assembly: GCF_016432865.1. Classification (NCBI taxonomy): domain Eukaryota; kingdom Metazoa; phylum Chordata; class Mammalia; order Dasyuromorphia; family Dasyuridae; genus Antechinus; species Antechinus flavipes. The sequence goes on along the minus strand of NC_067400.1, from coordinate 108,793,951 downwards.
AAAGAAAATGAGAAATACTCCTGTTAAGTGTGTACTATACTGAAGAAATGTTGGGGATGGAAAGGAAGAGAGTATGGGATTACTTATACTACTTGGGGAACTTTGCTTCCCTAATTGTGAATTTTAATGTGCATCTAGGTAATGGACAATAATATGTCAGTTTTGCTTTTTTTTTACCTTGGTTAAAAGAGAATAATACTTCACAATTGTTCTGAGTTATCTATATTGTTATCTACTTTGTTTTGGGTGTTTAAGACTTGCAATTCCTCATAAATAAAACTGAATAGCCATTGAGTAGGGAAAAAAAAAATTAAACCCAGTTTGCATGCCTCCTCAAAGATTTGTGGAATTGTTAATTTTTAAAAGTTATCTATCAGTAAGTGCTTTCAAATAAAAAAAATCAAAACAAAACATGTTATTAGATAAAACAAAATGAATATTAAGGTTCTGTTGTAACTTTTCTTAGAAGCAAAGCAAATGTAATTAAATGATGAATTTGCTTAAAACTAAACGAGTTCTATAATTTTGAACAGATGAAACTTTATTTTCCTTTTTGTTCCCCAGATTTACAACTATCTAACTATTAAAATCCAGGTTCTCAAATAAGAATTTTAGCATAACTCCTGCTCCATAACCCATGAAGGAGACTGCAGTGAAGAAAAAAAAAAAAGAGGAGAGAGAGCTCACAAGAGAGATTTCATGAGCTGGAAAGGAATCATGAAATGTCGTAAACCTGGGAACTGGGAAACAGAGACATAAAGTTATAGCAAAGTTTCTGTTTTGTGAATTTGAATTGGACATCTACAATATATAACGTAGCTGGCCATAACAGCAGCCAACTTCTGAATCCAAGGCTTCAAAAAAAAAAAAAAAAAAACCCCAACCTTATAAATATTGCTCTTTAGTGGATTTGTCTTGAAAATAATGAAATGTTCCCCAAACCTTATAGCTAAAAGTGAAAAATCATTTAGATTTAATGGAAATAGATTTCATAAAACCCATTTGTATTTTTAAGAAGAGTCACATCCTATTAAGAAATCAGAGGGAACTGGTAGACTTTTTAAAATCATTTTTATACCTGTTATTGATATACAGCCATTTATCAATATTGAGTTTTCAAGACTTTCATTTGGACCAGACATAAACCTTAAGTGTTCTGTCCCTTTTTTAGTAACCACAAAGCCACTAGACTTCCTTTTCCATTACAGCTTTATAAATATTTGGAGTAAACCTATTTAACAGTGTCTTTGGCATTTGAAGGTAATGCTCCTGGGTGATGAAAAAATAGATGCACATTCAGCCCTTCTTTTCACTGAGTAGCAACTCTTTGTAAAGAAGTCAGTGTTTTCAGGATTCCCTCCTCAACTTGTGAATCACTTATCACACGGTCTTTGATTGTCACATGCCAGATGGATGTGCCTGGTACCATTCTTCCCCAATACAGCTAAGTCCTTTTCTATAGAAAGACAATACACATAAATCTGGCATTGCAGAGTTCTCAAATTGGAGCAAATGTATTCTCCTATTTTTTTAAAATTTTAATCATGTGTTTTAAAGTAAATATATTGCTGCTTATAACTCCAATTTGAATTTCTGGTTCCAATTTTTTTTTCTGTACTTCCTCTTCCAGTAAGACCAAAAAAATCCATTGATGTCTAGAATTCAATGACTTCCTCAAAACTACTATAAAAATGGAGGCTAGCCATATCATCACCATCAGTGGGGAAAGAATTATTGATTTAAACGGAGTATTTTTCAATCCAGTAGATTCTATTTGATTCAATTCTTATAACTATATGATAGACAAGTGTTGCTTTTTCTTATACTACTTTGAGTGATCTTGGATTTCACTTGGGTGGGTAGTCCTGCTGAAATAGTCACATGCCAAGTGTGACTTTTTATCCTTTGATACCATTATCTTCAGAGCACATATCCAGTGAAGAACTTCCTTTTGATAATTTTGTATCTTGCAGGTTCCATTGTATTACATTGTCACATATAACATTGTAATACACATATAACATTGTAATACACTTGTCAGGTATATTTTTTTGTCATTCCTGATACCTGTCCATTGCCTTTCTCATCAAAGTTTCACATCCTCATTCAGTAGTATCTTTGATACTACTTCTTTCTTAGAAATCTGATTTACATCATTGTATAGCCTATTTAAACTACCATGCACCTTTGTATTGTGTTCTCTGATTTATTGTTTCATGTTTCATAGCCATATAGCATTATAAGGACTTTTTATTTGTTTATGGCAGGGAAGAGAGAACTTGTGATTTCATTGTAATAAGGAAATCTTATTAATGAAATTCAACCAATGAAAATCATCAAAAATGCTGTAAGGTAGAGTCTTCCTTTGGATATTAATTGATTAAGTGAGCAGTCCGGTCTCACCCAGATACTATGTGTCGCGATTGGATTGGAAACTAGTTTTGCTGGAATTAAACACCAGCTCTTCATCCTTTGCACTCTCTTCAGGAACAAAATACTGAGTTTTTGCATTGATGTATAATTTTGAATCACTTTGAAATTGGTTACACTAGCTTCCATGTTCTTTATCTGAACCATGTGAATTCTCTCTTAACTGATTAATTATAGTTTTGTTCCATATGTTTGTATACTATTTCATGATTTGTTATGGTAATGATTCAAATCAAACATTCAATACTTGGTTATCCTTTGGATAAATTACAGTTCTTCTATTTAAAAGCTGCAGGATTTCAAGACTAGAAGGAACATTATTCCAACTCATACTCTTCAAAGAATTCCTCCTACAAGCTACCTTTGCTTGCAAGTCCCTAATGAGGCAGAACAGTCTTTTCATAGTGAAGCTCATGTCAGTGTTGTATAGATGCATTGTTAGGAACTTTCCCCCAATGAAAAGTCTAAATTTACTTATTTTTGTATCTTTCATCCATTGTTTCTAGTTCTTCCATCTGAGACTAAACAGAATAAGTTTAATCTCTTTCCCATTCAACAACTTATCAAAGATATAAAGTGATTTTTGTGAGATCCCCTTTCCTCTGCCTCTGGACTACTTGTAGTCTGCTTTTAGGAAGAATTAGCTGGTAGATGAAAACAAAGCCTAATCTTTTGGTCCCCATCCTTGGTTTGGGGATGAGACTTTCCTTCTTATTCCTATTTCTCCTCCCACTAGGCAAGATCTCCTTACCCTCATACCACCCCTTAAGAAGGCAATCCTGTGAGTATGTGTAAAACCTCAACAATCCTTCCTTACTAGAATGCCAGAAGCCATTGTCTCACTTTAGCCTTGGGTGCATTTTTACCTTCCTTTGGAACTCTTTTTTAAAGTTAATAAATCCGAAATATAAGATTCACTTTTATTTGGATCAAATGTGCCAGCCAGGAGAAAGTCTGACATTTTAGATTGATGTCAGACTTGTGTCCTGTTTTTATCTCTGTATTCCCTTAGTAATTCAATGGATCTTTCTTGCAGCCTCATCTTTGAAAATAAAGAAGCAATACTGATAAAAAAAAAAGGCAATTAGGATTGATCATGTTTTATCTTGCCAGCAAATTTTCAAACTACTTAAACAGGACTTATAAAAGTAACTCTAGAGAACAGAATAAACTTAGTATTCAGGAATTGTGGTAGCATAATGTGATGCTGGCACTATAACCTGAAATCAAATTTTGCCTCAGAGATTTATTATCTTGTTGCCCCGGGCAAGTTAAAACTGCCTCAGTTTCCTTGTTTGTAAAATTGCATTTAGTAATAGAAGTTATTTTACCTATTTATTTGAGAATCAAGTGATATGATATATATTAAGAACTTTGCAAATCTTTACATGTCATATAAAATTCTACTTGTTTATCAGAAGGGGCAGAAATTATTAATGTTGTTGTTATTGTTAGATATTTATTCTCTCCAGGAGAAAATTGGCAACTACTAGTTGCTCATATACCACTCCTCAGTGCCTCTGGCTACCCCATTTAGGCTACTGAATGCACAGTTAACTGCAGTGCTAGCTTTGCCTTTGTCTCAGCTTCCTTGGCTCTAGACTTATATCACAATTTTCCTTATTACCCATTCAAATCTTGTGTTCTGTCTGTTTCTGTCATAGATTTCTCTTACTGTTTTTCCTCTTATCCCCTCTTTTTCTCTCCCTCGTACTCTACTTTTGAGCATACCTCCGACACTTTCCCTCTATATAGGCCTTATTAAAAACAAAAAGCAAGGAAATCTATGGCAAAAGCTTTTGTAGCTATGCTAAGAATATTTCTCTGGCTTCAGCTGTTTCTAAATGCTACTTGCAATTTCTTGCCACCATTGGGGACACCCTTCCCCATTCATTTTTCCCTTTAGATATTCTCCAGAACAGAATAGTCATAGATTTGGATGAGTTTGGAATCATCAGAACTGTTGCTTACAGAGAGATGGAAGAACACCAGACCTTACTATCTACCTTACTCCTATGTCCTACAGACTCTTGGAATTTTCACTTAACTTTCTGATATATCATAAGGAACCTTTGTTCTAGACATCCTAACCTAACTGCTGAATTAGAAGATTTTTTGGGCATGTCCATCTATTCTTCTATGTCTTGAATGTAAACTGCTTGAGAACAGGGACATAATTCAAGGATGAAGACCAAAAGTTTGGGCTTTCTTTTTACCTCCCTTAGCCAACTCTTCCAGACAGCAGGAAGCTACAAAGCAGTAGGATCACTCTTTTAGTAAGCAGTTGAAAAATTATTTTTTGGTTTTCTAACTGTATACATAGAGCAACTAAGTAATTCTGGTTAAAGATTTACTAATCTATTACTTACTAATCAAACTTGATCAAACTGCACAATTCCTACTGTTCATGTTCTACCTATGTTGAAGAGAACTCAGATTTCTCTTGCTTATGAGCCATATCTAAAATCAGATAGCTACATGAGGTTTCCAGCACATTAAAACTCCAAGACAGAAAAAAGCAGAAAGTAGGTTCATGCCATTTCAACTTTACTAAAATTTTAAAAATAAAAAAAGTATTTTTCTACTTTATATCCTCACAGCTTAGTACTGTGCCTGAAATAGAGTAAGCATTGAATTAATGCTTTTTCTTGCATTTCTTGAAACCAATTTTTTCTTTTTGTATAGGGGAGTGAATTATCATACTTACTGTGTATAAGGTACTATGTACACATTAACATGGCAGTGGTGGCAAGGGGGCCAGTTCTTGCTTTTTTTTTCTTTTTCCCCTTATTCTACCAGCTTAGTACTTTGAAAGTATACAACTTGGTTCTTTGACAATATACAATTTATACCACGAGCGCAAATGCTAGCTTGTTTTGAGATTCAAGTATGTGAGAAAAGATTTAGGGATGAAGAACTGAATGACTGGGATAGCAGAGATCTGAAACAGTATTAAATATCTCATCCTTATTCTTATTCCAATGTGGATAAGCACCAAATTCTTAAAATTAGCTTTAAACATCAAGTATTATCACTGTTTATTTGAGGGCCATAATTATATATCCCATTTGTGGAATATTTTAATTGCTTTTTTCCTTTTTGTTCTTCCTTGTTACCTGCATCTTGGCTATAGTACTTCTCATTAAAATTTTCAATAACTGTTTATATCTGTCTGATACCTTATAGTTATTTCTTCATATACGTATATGTGTATACAAACACCCATACACATGTACATACATGCAAATACACACACACATACACACATACACACACACACATATATATATGTATATATGAGGTTGTTGCTCTTGCTCAGTCATTTTCAGACTCTCTGTGACCTCATTTGGAGTTTTCTTGGCAAAGATATTAGAGTGGCTCATGATTTCCTTCTCTAGTTAATTTTACAGATGGAAGATGAGTGTTCCTGACTTCCATCCTGGTACTCTATCTACTGGGTCACCAAGTTAACCCCCAAACATGCTTCAAAGCCTATCTAAGTGATCCACACTTAGATATCTGGCCCTACTTGGACATTGTACTTTCTGGCATGCCTATTGATCTGAGGATTAAAATTAGATTAAAGCAAGTATTTGGATTACACATAGGTTGATTAATACCTACTATCTATTTGTCATAATATCAGGGATATATAAGTTGATTGTAGTATAAATTAACTCAATAATTCATTCTCTACTGAGATATTTCTAACATTGAGGCTAATCTCACACTCTCATCCCTTCCACACACATATTCAGTTAAATCCAGTGGTTCCCTATTACCTCCAAGATAAGGTTTAAATTCTTGACTTAGCATTTAAGGTCCTTTGCCACCTGGTGTCTTCTTGCCTTTCTAGTCATCTTACACTGTAATCCCTTCCACATGCTCTAAAATCTGGAGAAACTGGCCTTCTTAGTCATATACAACATTATCTCTAGAGTTGGTAACTTTTCTCTTTGCTTGGAACTATGTTCTTCAATTGTTCCTTCCTGGCTTCCCTAATTCCTTCAAAATAGCTCAAATCCTAGCTTATATAAGAAGCTTTTCCTGTTCTGACTTCCTCATCTACCTCCTTACTTTCTGAGATTACTTTTTATTTGTAAAGAACTTAACTTTTCTGTATATAGCTGTTTGCATGTTATCACTTTTCCCCTCTTTGGAGTCCATGAGGACAGGTTCAATGTCTTTTTTTTCTTTCTGTGTACAAAGAGTCAGAAAATTACATAGATTGACTGAATTAGAGCTAGGAGGGACTTCAGAGATCCTCTAGTCCAAACTTATTATTTTAGAAGACATGAAGGCTTCAGGTAGTTAAATCACACAGGGGTAAGAGATAGAGCTAAATGTTAAGCCCAGGTCTTAAGACCTTGTCTTTCAGATGGTCATTCAAAGCAATTTAAAGCCATTTCTACTGCTCTACATAAGCTAATACAATATTTTCCAAAAGACTGAAATTAAGAAAATTCAAAAGCTATTTGTGACTAAGTAATGGAATTTAATGGGTTAGTGTATAGTGTTTCATTTAGAAGGGGGAAATGTGGTGAATATGAAGAAAAACTACATCCAATTATCCTTTAGAGCATGGGTGCAAAGACAGTTGTTTCCATTAGAAAACATACATCTTTTTTACAGTCAAAGCAAAATTCTGTACATAGCAAAGAGAGCATTCTTGTCATCTTGTGTTTTCCCCCTTTTTAAAAGTTGAAAGCAGGTCAGACATTATTGTTCAGAGTGTCAGGATAACACAATGCATTCTGTTTTCTTCTGTAGCTGAAAATGAAATCAAACCAGGACCGTTGCTGCACACTAATAAATAATAAAAGACATAAAGCATTCCAACAAAATTACCAGAGAGAAAAGCTATACATTATTTTCCCTGGAAGAATAAAGAACTTCATTCTGGTACTATTGTAGGCTAACTATTGGAATGCCTATTCTGTGAACTTAATATTTGGCTACTTAGCCTGTATGTATATGAAGTGCCAAATAAATGCTAACTATATCAATTGGCTTCACTTTATGTCTGACCAACCAATACTTATGTAACAACCTTTAAGCTCCGAATGCTTAAAAACAGACATTCATCAATTCTGTTAGAAATCTCTAGCACAAAAGGATTATTCTTTTATTTTAATTGAAAAATTATTATCTTTTTCTTAATACAATTTGATTAGTATTAATTTAACTCTTTGAATCAGATATTCCCTTTCTGTAAGACCAACCTCTGAATCAAATTTGAAAATAGATAATGTTTCTCTTCTTCACTTTTTTAGTTATTATTAAGTGCCTTTTTTTAGCCCAGTGTTTTTTAAACTTTTTTTTCCACTCATGACTCCTTTTTTTTTTTGGCATGACCCAGGTATTAAAGTATATGGAAGGTATACAAATAATGATAATAAATCTTAATTTCACAACCTTAACAATCACAATCTCATCAGTGGTGTCAACTCACAGTTTAAGAAGCTCTGTTTGCTTTAACCCATTCTTTTTTCCATCTACCTACAGTTACCAAAATCTTATTTCAGGCTATATCAAGGCTTTTTGGATGGCAATCTCATTTTCTAAAGGAGCTCTTTCTATCTCTTCCCACACTTTTAAAGTCAGAGTCTAACTTTTATTAAGTGCCTAGTTTGTACCAAAGAATATGCTAAGTATAAGGGATATAAAGAAAGGTATAAGACAGTATCTGATCTCAATGAGGAAAGACAAAAAGTTTAAAGAAGTTGAAAAGTAAGAAGAAGAGGGTATTACGTGACTGAAGTAGTATGATGAGTTTCTTTAGCCAGTGTGGGAAATGATCTCAGAAGGTGAGAATTATAGAGCTGATTTCATCTTGTAAGATGACGAGTTTCTGGAAATCATAAAGACCAGGAAAGTAGCCAGGTTGAAATCTATGAGGTGAAATCTCTGAATGTCCTTCTTAAATGGTAGAGGCCTTGGGAGGAGCTCTCCAGTCTCTCCCAGAGAAAGAAAAAGATATAAGAAGGAGGGGAAAGGGAGTGTAAAGAAAGAGGTGTGAATTACAAAATTGACTTAATTTTGCAGAATGTGAATTTCTAGAGATCTCTTAGTCCAGAAAGGAGCCAACTGGGAAATGGTGTCTTTCCTCTGCTATTTATTTCTACTTTATCTTGTATACAACTTCTTAGTATACAACTATTTATCTGTTGCCTCCCCATTAGACTGTTAGCAATTTGAGAACAAGAACAGCTTTCTTATCTGCAGTACTTAGTATAGTGCCTGACACGTAATAGAATTAATAAATCATTTATTGACTGATTAATTTGGTGAAATGAAAAGAGTACTGGATTTAAAGTAGAGGATTTGGATTTGAATTAACACCTCTTTAATTTAGGCAAGTCATTTAAACCTTTTCTCAGTTGTACAAAAGGGATAATTCATCAGGAGATCAATCTAGAAATGTAATGGTGATTATAAATGACAATGAATGGTGATTACAAATTCTCCATTTTACTTCTAAGGAACTGTGTAAAAGTGAGCAAGTTACTTGCCCAAGATCATACAGAGATATCATGTCTGAAGCATGAAACAAAGTCCCATTGAACTATAAAATCTATGAATTTACCCTGTATCCCTTTCTTTACCTGGCCAAAATTTAGCTAATTTGGAACAAATTCCTTGATCTTTTGCTAGATGACTTAAAAAACTAAGTCATATCGCTGATTTTTAATATTATACCTTTAGGTAAGATACTCATATTTCAACCATGGCTTTCAAAAAACTTTATTTTAACAAGAACAAATGGATTTAAGGTTGGAAA